>NC_063200.1:32421278-32580285 GCF_017589495.1 Alosa alosa
TGGTCTCCGACATGGGTCCCCATTAGCCTGTGCATGACATAGGCCCATGACGCCCCTCAAAAAAGACTCAATTAGAATATCCCACCTCAGTCTTGTTGTGTACCCAATGTGGCAAAACACATGCATAAAGCACAACATAGCACCATGTCAGGTGCACACAGACAGTGACCAAGAAATGCCCCGCAGGTACCTCCAGCTGCTAACAGGCACTCAGTGCAGTCAGAGGCCCCAGCACGAGGCCCACGTGCTCCCCTGGAATTGCATCAACATCTCCGGAGGTGTTCACAGCGGCCTTGCCCTGACCACAGCCACAGGAGCACGAGCACCTCCCTTCCCTTCCACTCCACCATGTGAGGAGGAGGAGGAGGAGGAGTAGCCTGGAGGAAGGATGCTGGGTTCATGTGGAGTGGGGATAGGGGGATGGAGGCAGGCATAGCCTCTGAGAGACACGGTGCATTTTAGAGGAAAACAAGAAGTAACGGCACATCAGTCGAAGAGAATTTCCCAAAAGACTTCAGAGAACACTGGCAAGCCAGACAGAGAAAGCCTCAGTTGGACTGAAGAGAGAGAAGAAAAGGGCAAACCCAGTTTAGTGGCGAGACAAGCACATCCCAAGAATATACGTATAGCCTACTTTGTCCCTAAAACAAGCTTTACATTAGGCACTCACTGAAAGACAGGTTTCCTGTTTATTATTATTATTTACAAACTGAGTCATCAGTTGCAATGCTTTAGCAAACACCTGAGTGCATGAACATAGACCTTTCTGTTGTATGATCTTACCTTTCATTTGAAACAGTCATGTCTACTTGGCTAAAAATAGTGACCAGTGGACATTCACAAACATACTATACCCGTGGGTGCACTCAATACATTGATTCATCATGCCCACACTCCCTTTGCTAAAGCTGATGGTTCCACTGCTCCCGTAGAATCTGTGTACTGAAATGTGTTTGTGGAAGTCTAGAATTAGAACAGATAGGCTGAGGTGCTCTCTCGTGCAAAACCATGTGGCAGAAAGACAGTTGCTTTCAGAGGTTCAGTTTTGAGGTTACTGGGCTGCACAGACTATGTGGTAATCAAAATGTGTTTTAATAAGTTGTAATAGTTCTATTGTGTTTCATACAATAATTCCAGTTACTGTATGTAATTGCCTGGTGTTCATAATAAGTCATTCTGATTGCGGGAAATCATGGCTGACTTGATGTGATCTCCGTGTTGTAGACTATAATTTTCTAATCAGATACATTGAGAGACATAGTAATTTCACTTTAAGTGTTTTTAAGTGGTCGATTGTACTTGTTTTATCCCCAAGTTTGCCTTGGATAACCTCACACTAGATAACGTCATTCCTATTACTCCATAACTGCAGGCAAATTGTCAGAAAATATCTATTAATCCTTTTGTCAATTCAGCTGAGATTAATTTGTATTCCAAATCCCTGTGACATGATCTGGCTCAGAAATCTGTACAGGTTGCTCTTGTATCCTTAGATGGCACCACTTATCTTTGGCTATATGACTCTAGCGCTCCCTGGTGTTTATACTGATATAGTGCTCCAAAATGTGTGTGATGTTTTCATGCCTACTCGTAGATACTGGATAGAGTTCAACATTTAATATTTTAAAAAGCCATTCTACAGTCCTGCTCATTTAGAGACTATTTTTTTTCCTTTTTTATATTAATACTATAGTTGTACTGTTATTTACTATATCTGTTGGGTAATGTAATGGCATCCCATACATAATAAATATTCATTTCAATATTTAATAGAATAGTTGAAACATTGAGTTTACTGGTTTTCTGTTGCCATTTTTTGGCAGATGTTCATCTTGAAGACTGAACTGAAGGAAATGGTGAGACTGAGAGAAGAAAAGACAACAGCAGGAGAAAGTGTGAGGAGTGATGGATTTAATGTGGTCACTATCGACATTGGTGAGAACACCTCTGCAGCCACTCTCTCACACTAACTCACACACACACACACTAACATACACAACCACACATACACACTCAGACACAGACACAAGCCCATCATGTTCCACCCATCATGATGAGGCTTCAGTTATTTCCTCTCACTCTGCCTGTTATTGTCAATCTTGCTGCAATCCCACAATCCCACCACAATTGCCACTTCACTCAGCCACCCACTTTCCTCCTCCTCCTCCTCTTCCTCCACTCTTCCCTCCCTGTCTTGGAGAGTGATTGTGGAGGCTCTGGATTTGTGTACGCCCGTAGGAAAGGCAAAGGCCCACATCTGTCCCAAGCTGACACGTATATATATTTAGATTGAGGTTAGGGAGGAAAAGGGTCTAAGGAATTGCCACTATCACTGTCTGTCTTTGTTTTGCTCTCTCTCTCTCTCTCTCTCTTTCTCTCTGTCTATCTATCAATCTCTCTCCCCATCTCTTTCTCCTACACCTCTTCCTCTTATGTAGTGGTTGGTTGGCTTTGATTTGCTCTAAGCATGCAGAGGCACCCCCATGTCACCCTACAGGATCAACTCATCTAGATTGGGGTGAAGGGACACATTACTGAATCACAACACATGGACATGTACATCTTATACATTCAGTGCGATTTACACAAGGGGGTTTCCTACTCTGAGTGACGGACATGACAGGCTTGAGGTCGGGTCACCGACAACGAGCAAAGACAGACAGTGGCGGGGAGAGCAAGGCTTGAACTCTTGGGGTTGCCCCAATTACTGGAACGTTTAGAAGAGGGGCAACATGACGTGGATGTGGATGTTGGGCTACGATGCTATAGGCAGTGAGTTTGGGCGCAGGGGAGGGTTCACAACGTGCTGGTGGAAGAGGAGGCCAAGCGCTTCCCGATGTAGATCCTGAATGGAGAGAGAAAGACATTAAGTACTGAACTATTGAGCTATGTGGCTTAAACTATGTGGATCACAATGGATTGGAAAACAGAGAGAAATCAATCATGTGCCACCTCTGCTTTGGCAATACATTCAAAATGGAAACTGGATTTAATTGTATTGAGAGAGAGACGTTAGGGTTAGTTATCAGAAATGTCCATAGCCAATACACATAATTACTTATTTCCAAATCTTAAATGGCCTGCCCCACGCCTGAATTCCAGCACAGACCTTGAGAACTTTAAGCCCTGTTTCTGACCTTTCAGTTAAATGTTATCATACTCATCTACCACAATCTTCAATCCTGGTTCCTAATGTTTGGAGATAGTGATGTGTGATGCCATTTATGGCTCCCATGTGATTCATATACTTTTCTCATTGTCAGCATTTAGCTCATCTCCGATCCCCTACATGACCAATAGCCCTGAAGGTAAGCACCATTTTGACCTCTCTCTGGGGTGTTTCTGAATTAAAGCAAGGCCACACATATTGACCAACAAGGGCCTTCAAAGTGAGCACTGGTCGAAACATGGCCTTGTTTGGATCAATGCTGATCTCTGGAGGCCATTTGAGATGGTGCTCCAAAAATACTTTTTCGCTCATTTAATATTCATTTGAGGTTTCAGTCGGTGTTTGATGTGAACATGCGAGGCTTTAATGGCAAGTAGGGCATCAATACTTTCATACATCTCCATTCATCAGCTAAAGTGGCCCAGGAGCATTCTAGCCCCAAGGTCTTTGTTAGCACTGAATTACAAGTACATACAGTTATTGGCACTTAACATAGAAATAATTAGTATGCTTAAGCAGCTAAAATCCTTAACTGTGCCATTACATTAGAATTACAACACAGTGCACTCAACTCAACATGACCTTGCAGGTCCTATTATCATGCTGAACCAATCTGAACATTTGCTCCAGTGACTGAAGTGGAAGTGCAGAGTGCCCCCCCACACACACACACATACACTTCTTGCCCTCCTCTGACTCACCCAAGTCCCAGTGTGAGAGCGTGCGAGGCCAGCAGGGAGGGCAGGAGCAGCAGGAGCATGTCAGAGGAGAAGATGCCGCTCTTCATCACATCGCTCTTCCTCACACTCAGCGTGCCCGACTGCTTGGGGTGCTGGAACACAAACTCCCTGGAGGGGGAGCAGAGAGAGGTGAGCAGACAGACACCCGACATGAAAAAGAGCGCTGCAGCCAGCCTCAGTGTTTTATTCAGCATTCTTTTTTTTGTACTTTTTGTATTTCAAAACTGATGAAAAACCCCTAGCGAGGCTTTGCTGTCACACACAGGCCCAGCTGTCTGATGGGTTTAGACAGCAAAGCAGTGGAGACGTGCCACGCATATCAGCCCACATCAGGCTCTCAAAACTTGTCTGCTATGGCAAGCCATTATAACATGTTCTCAAACCAAACTCATATCTGTAATTTTAACATTTGAAATGTCCACAATAGCATTTCTCGAAGTCAAATGACCATAGTCAGAATGGTAATTAAAGATACCCACAATAACATTCTAATAAAATGTGTACTTCGAGATATCTACAACTTAGATTATACTAGTAAACTCAAAATCTAGCGGGCGTTGTAATATCTGTTTTATCATTCAGAAATATCTGTAATGATATTTTTATGTTTGTAATGTATTTGTAGTACTTTCAAAATGACATATCATGAATGATTTTTCATATTCAGTATCTCTAATTTAATAATGAGTAATGACTAAATTGTAGATGTCTGACTTGGCTAGGACTGGGAGTTTTCCTAGTAAGAATTCTATTGTGGATATCCATAATGTTTAAAAATGCTTTGGATATCAAAAATGCAGCTCAATACATAATACCAAAAATGATTTGCAGAAGTGATGCCATTTGGCCCGGGAAGGATGATTATTTTGAAAACAGCTTGCCATAGTCTGCTACTGTTTAAGGACAATCTCAAGGACTGCTATCTTATGCAGTGGGCATGGCACAGAAGGAGATACAAGTAGGGTTGCTTGGACTCCCATAACCCTTTGCTGCTGCTGCTGCTGCTGATGTTGTTGCTGATGCTCTCCTAACTACACACTGGGCTCCTGTGCGCAGCTGTGTCTGCTCTGTGCTCAGGCATGAATGTGAATGAGTCAGGAGAAGCTGAGTCACCCCACGTCGGGAGTTATTTCGGTCTGCGCACGCCGTGATCCTCTTACCCCCCCGCTCCTTAGACGGAGGCGAGCGGCAGCTAGAGCCTCAAAGGTCAGATGCTTCTTATCCTTGGCCTCCTCCTCCTCCTCCTCCTCCTCCTCCTCACTGTGTTTGGCTGCTCTTGAGGTGAGCGTTGTTCAAATCATGAATGGCAGTGTTCTGTCATGCGCGGCGGGCACCAACAAGCTCCCGCAAGTAATACTTCGGAGAAGGACCCCCAAGTCACGTACTCGTTTTCTAGCTGCCTTTTTAGCTTGCCAGCCACGGAGCGAAGTAGACAGTATTAATTTCAGTGTTCTCTTATCTCGCTAGTTCGCTCTGCAAAAGCAGCACTGGTGCTGGATATTAATTCAATTGCATTGGGCATTTGATCTACTAGTCTGTGAAGGGGGAAAAAGATTAAATTGCCAAAAGATTTTTATCAGTGTGCTCCCGCAGCATCAGAGAACAGAGAGGTATCTGTTTGGTCTGATCACAAACACAGTTAATGGGTAAAAGGAGACGTGGGGACAATAATGAGCAACTTAGCACGCCAGGTGGGGGAGTGCATTCAGAAAGACTTTATATCACTTTACATTCTGTGCCATTTTTAAAGCTGAATTAGAACATTATCCCTACAAGGTACACTCAGTACTGCAATTATACATGGTGACTGGATACAAGATATTTGTTCAAAGCAAATTTCTGGGAGTCTGGTGGTGACAGCCACCTCCGGTGAACAGGAAGGGGAGGGGAGGGGGGAGAGGAGAGGTGGGAGCCTTACTTGGGTGGGAGGTTCTCGGGTCGACTGGACCAGTCCCACACCCACTCAGCGCTCCTCCTTCTGTCGCTGTCGTCAGACTGAAGCATGATGGGAAACGGAGAGAAAAAAACAGACATAGAAGAGTTTGTGCTGGTGAGAGGAGAAGCAAAAGATCACAGGGGATGACGTCGTCATCACTGACGTAGCAGTCATGACTGTTGTGACAGCCAAATTTCCTTTTGGATAAATAAAGTAATTTCTTATAGTCGTTATCTTTCTCCCAGAGATACAGGGAGGGGGGCGCAGTGTGGTGTGTACCTGTATGGTGACGCAGTCCGTACTGCTGCTGCCGCCTCCCTCGCTGGCCGGGCGGGGGGAGCCGGAGGTTCGCGGGGTCACCACCTGAGGAGGACTGCTCACACAGACACAGAGATGGACACGTTAGCGCTGCACTATATTCATGTTGTTATGGTCACCTGAGAGTCTCTGCTGAAGTGGAATGAAAGGTCAATTTCAAATATTTTTGGCCATTTCATAGAACTGTGCTTCACTACATAATGGAGAAATCACTTTCCTTTTATCCCTCTCTTTACAAAAGAGAATTTCTCCGCAAACTGAATTGAACTAGACTATTTTTTTAATATCTTAAATAATTGGATTAAATTTAATGTACAGTATATCTTAGTTTTGGATTAAATTGATGTAATTAAATCAGTCCATGGAAAATGATTTTATCTTGTGTAATGGCAATACATACACACACTGACACAAGCCCACCATCTGCTCACCTGTCAGTGTGACTACTCCTCTCACTCTCCAGCTGTGCCTCCAGCAGAATCCTCTCCAGCTCCCCCTGCAGGAACGAGGAGGTACTGTCCTCTTGTCCTGTCAGACTCTCCCTCTGTGCTGCTGCCACCAGGCCCTCCAGCTCCACCCACGAGCCTGATCGACACCACACAAAGCCAATCAGAGTGAGGACATTTGACCAGCAGTCATGACCTCCATCGATCAGCATGATATGGTTAGCAAAACTGACATCATAAATAATTTCTGTTCTCATTGGTTTTTCACTGGACAGTGTTAAACACCCAAGCATGTGTTCCTAGGGCACTCAGGGTTTTAAATGTCTTTGATAGATAGATAGATAGATAGATAGATAGATAGATAGATACTTTATTGATCCCCAGGGGAAATTCAAGTAATTCAAATTTGTCTTAAGACGTAAGACACCTTGAGACAATACATAGAAGTCACTCAATTTGACTGAAATTACCTGGTTGTTCTGAATGAACGGAATCCAGTTTTGCACAGTTTATGACCTTACAGAGCAGACAGGGAGAGGGCAATGAACTTGAGGCCAGCAGGTGCTGTATGTGCGGCACGGTCAGGTGTGGTGCAACCCCTCCTATCGCCCGCCTGATAAGCGTGTTTATTATAAACACATGACAGCATGTGCACACAAACAGCTGGGCTGGCAGCCTGGGCTGCATAACCCACCGCCGGACAAACACCACCCAGCGGAATGTCTGTTTACGTAAGCCTTTATTTCTCTGGGAGATTAACTACTCAATCCCCACCCCCTTCCCTACCCAGCTCCCCTCCCTTCCTCCTGTTTATCACTCTCTCTTTATCATTCTCTCTCTGTGTCACTCTACCCCCCCCCCCCCCAAATCCCACACAACTCTATTCGAGCTGAATCAAAACCCAGAGAGAGAGTGAGACAGTAAAGGAGGAGGGTCGTACCAGTTACAGTAAACAAGGTTAGGGGGAGGGGAGGGGGAGGGGAGCGAGGATTGTGCTATTGCCCTAGATTTCTGCTGAAGAGAGACTGTGACATAACCATGGACTCTGACTGTGGCCTTGACCATGTCTGCAGTGTGCTGTGGAAAAAATCTACTTATTAATGCCTAACGAGGGTTAGTGTGCTCAGGGGTGACGTGTTGTTATCCCTAAGATGACTTTTGTCAATATGCTGGTAACAGAAAAACAAATGGGTAAATGTAATATTAACACGTCTCTATGTGTGAGAGTGGGCGAAAGAGAAAGGGAGGATATGTGTGGATAAATTCACTGTGAATTGTGGGTGTTGAATATGGTTAGTAGTGACTCTCATAGTCTGCCTTGTAATCTTGTGATTTGATGTTCTTGAATGGCCCCTGGACTACAGTAGGCCTACAGTACGCTTTGGCAAATTTATAAGCACCCTGAACAAGGCTTTAAGCCATTGATTGAGCTATATGTGTGAGTAAATCTCGTTCAATTAATTGGCTTAGAAAGATGCCAACAGGTGAGTCATTAACAGGGTGGCACTAGCAAAACAATGGCAGTGACGAACTCGGAAGCATGTATGCAACTCTTTGTTACAGCCTGCCAGTGCGAAATATAGTTATAAAGGTTACATAACCCTTATAGCAACCATGCCTCTGGATGGGATGTTGACACTGAGGCACACATATATATATATATATACATATATATATCAACATTACCTTATTTTACTATTCATATTATGATATACAATAATCCTTAAGCATATTCCTTAAGAATATTATCACACCGGCTACTGTGTAAGGATATGGAAGATGATATTGCATAACAATACTTCTGTGCCGTCCTTCTTTGAGAACAGAGAGCATTTCGACCTTGTCGACAACGTGAGTTTTCATAGCATGACAATTATTTCTGACAAACATAGCGAATGGCCTGTTTAACGCAACGCCACCCCAAAAAACAGCTGAAAAACATCCTCTCAGACATGGCACTTACCATTCAAGCCATCCTCTGGTGACTGAGACCCAGACTGCGACATGACGAATAAAAATGTGAAGCCGACGAGGTGGAGAGGGATGCTGACACTGACAAACACAGGCACGCGGTTGTCCGTTTAGGTATCGCGTGCACCTCCGTGTATTTCTGATAACTCCCTTTCTCTCTACCCGTTTCAATGTTGTCAACGTTGTACGCAAACTCTATTAGTGCCGCTTTAATCCTTCCCCTCCCTCCTCCTGGTGCCCCTCTCTCCCCACGTGTCGGAAGTAAACATAACTAACTTGTCATTGGAATGTAAATTTGAAAAACGCCTGACTTGCTTTTCGGGATTGCTAAATATTATAGGCCTAATTATAAACTGAAATATCAATGCTGATTTTTATGACTGCAACAAACCAATCAAGCGGAATCGGTGCTATTAATAACCTAATCAATTAGGTTGGAAAGATATCCATTAACACTTGGGACATTAACACTTGGGACAGAAGAGGGTGGGAGAAGCGCACGTACAAAGTGACTAATATGAAATACATGTCAAAATGCTCGTGCGCCCGTGTTGTTGTTTTCCACTGGAAATCACCTGACCTCTAACAAGCTTTTAATAGCTATGTCGAGCGCTTAATCTCTTGGATTGTCCATCTCGCATGCACCCACCCTGGTAGCGAACATCGCTTTGGCATGCGCTCCGGCACTCTAAATAATCTTTAGGGTTTGCGTTGCGTGAATAAATATTCCCTGACTATATACGGCTCCCATGTAGGCCTGCCAGTCAAGTTAATAAGATTAGCTCCATTGATAAAAATGTTTACAATGGCACCAGCCTCTCCCTATGCTTGTGATGTGACGTGCTACTACTTCATGCGTGTCCTCTTTTCCGCTTGTTGTTGTTGTCATAACAAATCATGCTGTTTCACCTCGAACACAACATTTGGAACAAATGGACATCCGCTGTAATACTAGTTTCAATGTAATTGGTTTATTTAAGTATTTAATGTGCTAGCCAACAACAATAACAATCTGACGTCAATGATTTCACCATCGGCGCCGCCTAGTGGCAGTCGTGCAATTCTATGGGAAGTGTTTTTTCTCTTTAAAGAGACAAGGCTCTCAACCACTATTGTGTTATGTGTGTCATGTTATGTGTCTTCAAAAGAACTTTTCAAGTTTAAAAAGTGTTTTGGAATTATTCTTTTGCACCTTTTTGTGTCTTGGAAGCATGAAATGTAGAAAGGCTCAGGGTGAGATGAGGTGAGCTCTGTGACCTCATCTCCACCTAAAGTGAAGAGATAAAAGCATGTTGGTCCACACAATACATAAATGAAAACTTAGTCTATGAAAGTGTTGTCCTTTTTATCTAAAAGTATACATGTAAAAAAAACTGTAGTTCCTGTCCTTATTCATCCCACCATGAAACAAAAACTCAAACACTCCAAAAGCCTCTCTCTGTAGCAGTTCCTTATCATGGTCACCATCTCTCGAATGGGAAAGACCATTTTAATGCCCAGGAGTTTAAGAACAGAGATTGAATGATTGGCTGATTGAAAATGCTGGGAGACATGTAATGCATCATCAGATCTTCTGTTACCATTCAAGTGTAGTCATTCCCATGTAGCCTGTAATAATGGGCATGGACCTCTATGGATCTATAAGTACCCAATTATTTAACCATATGTTCTGGAGGTGTGTGGATGTGCCATTTGCCAATTATTTAACCATATGTTCTGGAGGTGTGTGGATGTGTGTAAGAGTAAGATGTGCCATTTTTGCATGTAAAGTTGTCAAGGGCATGAGAGATGGTTGTGGGTCGGGGTGTGGAGGTAGGCTTCTCAGCATTAACTAGTTGGTCTCATCTCTCATCTTTAAAGCACGCCTTGAACTTATGTAGTTTGTGTGACACCGGTACTGGAGAATAGGCTCATGAGCACTTCACCCTTATTTCATTTCTGCAACTCACTTTGCTCTTAGAGTGTTTCACCCACATCAGACAGTGTTCCCTTAAACATCCACATGAGTGCACTGTTGAACAACATCAGAAGGCTTTGCTATTCCCACTCTGATTGTGGTTGTTGTAACAGTAATTGAAGGCAAGTGAAGAAGGCAAGAGGGTAATGTTTGGTAGAATCCAGAGCTTTAATTGAATTAGAAACACCACTGAGACAGCTTAGTTGCTCATCATGGTCTGCAAGAGAAAATATATTGAATATAAATCAATGTATATCCAAGGATAGTATGAATTTAAAACAGAAATTGAACCTCAGTGTTCAGAGACATACAAACTGCCCAAATAGTTTATCACTGCCTGAAATATTTCATCTTCACTTTAATCAGATCCATTTCTATCTGATTTCATTCACCATACCTCGTCAATCCATTCATTGAAGTCTGAGACACGGGTGAAGACGGTAGGCTTCTGAATGTAGTTGCATCCCTTGGCAGAGACGAAGCTGGCAATGCCATGGACCTCCCACACTCCATCGGCATTCTTGCAGTTCAGAGGGCCACCAGAGTCTCCCTGAAACATATGACATCTCACGTGGTGAGACCCTTAATGTTTTATTTGACTGTAATTAAGCATCTTATTACTAATAGTTCAGTTCAGTCAGGGGGCAGTCTAGAATAAATCCACTTATCAATATCCATCCTGCTATAGAATGAGAGGTTGTAGTCATTCTTATGTACATAAAAGTGTTTACCTCCCAGGACTGTTTGAAGCTGCAGTGATGGCATTGTAGTGTGTGTGTGTGTGTGTGAGTGTGTGTGTGTGTGTGTGTGTGTGTGTGTGTGTGTGTGTGTGTGTGTGTGTGTGTGTGTGTGTGTGTGTGTGTGTGTGTGTGTGTGTGTGTGTGTGTGTGTGTGTGTGTGTGTGTGTGTGTGTGTGTGTGTGTGTGTGTGTGGTCTATGTAAACTTGTCCTTGCTATGTCTTACGTTGCAGCCGCCCACCACGCCGTCTCCCCCAGCACAGATCATGGACCTCCTGATGGACACCCCCCACCAGTCATTCCGCCTGCACACGTCATACTCCACCACAGGCATCGGGGCCTGCTGCAGGGACTCAGAGGTGGGGCCCCCAGCTGCACACACACACACACACACACACACACACACACATCAGAGAGAGAGAGAGGAAGGGAGAGGAAAGGAGAGAGAAATGAGGACAGAGGTTTCCACCTGAAAATGTTCCTGCTATAGACATAATTTTAAATATTTAATCATGTTATGATTTTACGCAGTTTCATAATATGGTTTATATTTGGATCGACATTTAGATTAGACATTTAATTGGCTCATTAGGACACTCCTCAAACTCATGGCTTTGGAATTAAAGGCCATGTTCTTTTCCTAATTTGAGTTCAAGGGGATACGTAAAAATGTGTCAATCCAGACAGATGACATAGCAGGGAGGAGAAGAGGCCATCTTACTGGAGAGTCTGCCCCAGCCGGTGATGTAGCAGGGGTAGTTGTGGGGCAGGATGGTGCCAGGGGCAGGAAGGCAGGCCAGCTGCACCTCATCACTCATCTGCACGTGCTCAGACAGCTTGATCATGGCAATGTCATTACTGTCCATTACATGGGGGAACACGTACATTAGTGTCATGAATACTGGATCATCACACATCACATTATTTACCGCCATTATGTGACTCCATTAGTCTGGACGCTTACTGCAGAAATCTTAATCACTAATAATAATCTTTTCAAAAGACTGAGGTCAGGCAAATGTCTCTGCTGCTACAAGACCAGAACAGAGAGACTGAGGAGGAGTTTCTATCCTCAAAGCAGTCCGTATCCTGAACACACACTATATAAACTTTTCTTACACACTTGCACATGGACTGTACACACACTGCACTTTTTATTCTCTCTTGCTATTTTTTTAAAAATGTTTTTGATCTTTCTTTCTTCACACTTGCACAGAAAAAGCTGAACACCAAACGAAATGTCACTACATGCTTTACGTTAGTATTGCTATGTAAGTGACAAATAAACCTCCTTGTAGGCTTTGGCTGCAGTCTTACCCGGTGGCGATGAGCACAGGGTTGTAGTGCCTGTGCACAATGATCTTGGAGGGCACAATGGCCTTAGCGCTGTCCTCAGCCTGCTGCAGGTTGTGCTTGCCAACCACCACTCTGTAGGTCAGATCCTCACTACAGACGGAGACAAGGGATTTGGGTGAGTTTCTGTTCCTCACTTGTAAGTTGCTTTGAATAAAAGCGCCTGCCAAATGAATACATGTAGTGTGTGTGTGTGTGTGTGTGTGTGTGTGTGTGTGTGTGTATGTGTGTGTGTGCGTGTGTGCATGCGCGTGTATGTGTGCATGTGTGTGTGTGTGCATGCACATGCATGTGTGCGTGTGTGTGTGCGTCTGTGTGTGTGTGTGTGTGTGTGTGTGTGTGCATGTGTGCGTGTGTGTGTGTGTGTGTGTGTGTCTATACTTACATTATGTGTGTGTGCACCTGCCTACTCAGACCTACCTGATGCAGTGAGCAGCGGTCATGACCCAGTTAGAGGCGACGAGGGATCCTCCACAGGTGTGTCTGAAGCCATTACGCTCGTACTGCAGAGAGATCTACAGAGACACCAGCAGAGACTCATCCATTACCCCACATAGCATTACAGCAGCCAGCCCTATAGGACACTGTCATCTGCCTCTCAATCATGCTGCTTCATGCTTATTCATCATGCTTATTTAAAAATGCAGCATAAACCCTTAGATCTACAATTTATGAAATGCTCTGTGTGACACTGACATTGCATTAGCTAAGGAATATTAATAAATATTCAGCCATTGGGATACAAATATTTAAAAGAGAATTGAAGGAGGATTTTAGGAATGTTATGTAACTTTGTAGCCTTATGTAGCCCTGCTAATGTCTTATTGTTGATGTTTACAGGTGAGTCTTGAGAGGAGAGACAAGCCTGTCAGTTTGGCTCTTACCTGCCAGGGCCAGCTGTGGGGTTTGGCATCCACACCATTGACCACGCGGGTCAGCTCAGGTTCGATGGCTGGGCGGCCACAGCCATAAGCTGCAAGGAGGTAGGAGGACAACAAGGCATACACATCATCCAACAGTCTTATTTGTGTGGCACTGGCACTTCTTTATGATGGTACTCACTGGTGTGACGTTGATGCTGCACATAATAGACCATATCGTCTCTCTGACAGACTGAGAGTCATGTACTATAAACTCTATGTTTTCTAGAAACGCGACTACATGGTTTATGAGACCCTGTACTTTTATCTTGATTGCATTCCAATTGTTTTCAAAATTGGCATCTATCAGTTTGTCATTATACCAGGTTGACGTGATATGTGTGCCTTGCGCGGTGTTCCTGGCTAAGTGTGGATGTAGTTGCTGTGTGGCGTTTTTCATTCAGTTTGAGATGGTAGAAGGAGACATCTGGCCTTACCGCTTGCGAAGAGAGCGAAAGCCAGAATCAGAGGAGTCATGTTGCCGAGGGTGAGCGCTCAAATGAATCATAGCCTTTTTATACAGTATATCTTCCTCTTATCCTCCCCTGATAACAACGCCCCTGCCAATTGGTTCGGGAAAATTAGCTGATGCTTCTGTTTGAAGTGCATCTGTTCGAAGGGTCCCCATTTTCTCGCACTTTGCATATTGCCAGCCTTCTAATGGAAGTGAACACATCATTACCAACAGCTTAGAATTAATTTAGTGTCTAAGCACCCACAAGTGCCACAAGCCACAGAAGCCATGATCCATGATCGGTGTTCATTTCCATCAGCCATGACATTATTTTCAACATACTGAGACGTGGTAGGGTTATTGAATAACACTATCCTATGATTTAATGATTGTGCATATATTTCTCACCATTTAACATTCGCCCCATATATTTCTGTCATGGTCTTTTTGAAAGCTTGCCGTTTTGATTGGGTGATTTAATATGGCTTTCCCCTGCATGTGTCTCGTGTGGATCGTTAAAACATACATGCCTCGTAAGGAGGATTGTACACACGTGACTCATGTGCAGAGGGGAAGCAGCTATGCTGGGAAGCTCCCAGGTGTGATGGCTCAGGTGGAATCAAGGCTGTGTCAGGATAGCCCCTCTCTGTACTGCACACCTAGTGCAGAGAACTAGCTGTATCAGCACAACTGTCCTGAATAGCTGACTGGAAAAAATGATGTGGTACTTGTCAGACACGTTTGGTCGCCAAAGTCAGCATTGATTTCTTAGTGCTTATGGACAAAAGAAATTCAGTTGAATTCTCTCAAATAATTGCATCAGAGAAAACCAGCTTCAGTCAAATTGTTTACTGGCAATTTTATTCAAAGCAACACTGTGCAGCAGTGTCCTACCTCTTGATGTGTTTAGGACTTCTCAATTATTTATAAGTGATTCGTTTTGGTATCTGCCAATTCATCTTGAACAATATTTTGTACTGCTGCTTTAAGCTTTCATTTCATTAGTCGTTGAAAGCATTTGACTGTTTCACAGTAGTCATAGGTAACCCATAGTCACAGTCATGCCACATTTCTGAGGTAAATCACCAGTGGCCAAACTGCCTGAGGGGAGAGTCTATCCTAATCCTGAGTTTTTTGCATTTGCCATGGACACAGGAGCTCTCCCCAGGTCAGGACTGGCTACTGGTTTGTTATGGAAATGTGGCCTCTGTTTACCTATTTATGGTTCTGAATTACTGGGCAGGAGAGGGGCACAACAGAACACTTCCGTTTGTTCACCTAAAGGCTACTGACACTATGTTTTGTGTATTCCTGTGTGTGTGTGTGTGTGTGTGTGTGTGTGTGTGTGAGCATGTGCGCATGTGCGCATGTTAACCCCCGGATGTTCATTAACATTCCTTTTGTGTATAATGTTTCCCTGCCTTGAGGGTCTGTGTGTGCTAAGCAACAGTGATCCGCGGGGGTGTGGAGGTGTGTGTTGAAGTGGAAAGCTCTTTAACGGCTGCCCATCCTGACCCCCTGACGCTCTTGGGGGTTTGTGGTTGGTCAGCACAGGCCCTGAGCCCCGGACTCCCATAGAGATGGTCATGCAAAACATGCCAATGGTCCACCAGTGGTCTGGAATATTCTACACAATGTGCCTGGGTATGGTGCAGTTCTTTGCTTCCATGCAAGACAATAATGCTAACCATGAAATTTGAACCTAGCAGTCCGTTATGTTTCATGCCTGTTCAGAAACCCCATAGTTAGTGTGAGTGTCACTGTGTGTTAGACTGGCAGCAGGGGCAATGGTGTCAGAATGGTATAAACTGTGATGGCTTCTGCATTTGTATTGTTTGAGTTTTGTTGTTTCTCTGTTTACTGCCTCAGTAATGAATGCTATGTGTCCTCTGGTGTTGTCTCCAGCTTTGCTGTAATGTGAACTGTTGTGAGATTAAATCCTTTGGCAGTAGGCTGGGCTGTCAGGCTGGTATGCACACTTCCTGTGAGTGTTCAGGTGAGGGGGAGCACGTGGACTGTGTGTGAGTGTGTGTGTGTGTGTGTGTCTATCTCTCTGCTTGATCATCCAACAGCAGGCTCCTCCTTGCCTCTCTCTCTCTCTTTCTTCTCTCTCTCTCTCTCTCTCTCTCTCTCTCTCTTCTCTGAGCTCAGCAGCATTCTCACGACTATCCCGTTCCTCCTCCTCCTCCTCTCCCGAGTGGGATCAGTCGGGCTGTCCTGCTCTGTGGGGAGTGCATGAGCTCGCAACAGTGGGTGTGCCACCTCCATGGCTCCTCTTGAACAAACACTGGGCAGAGATAGCACCAGCTGGCCAGGGCTATAGGACTCGGCCATGTGCCAGCTCTGTTTACATGAGCCCCGCGTGGCACACATAGCTGGGGCACTGGAGCCTCCCTGATTGGCTGGGGCCACAGAGAGAGAGAAGGCGTAAAAATATACAAAAGATGAAAAATAGTGCCGTCACACTGTGCCAGACTGTTATTTATTTGCGAGGTCAGGATGGCAAAAGTTAATAAATATTGTTCTAAGATGTTTGGAAAACTGAAGCTATGGTTCAGTGGTGTAGCAAGATTTCATAGGTGGATTGGCATGGTGTAGGTTTCACTATGTATTTGTGCTGTTTTACTAATGACTTATGACTAATGACCAATGTGTCTGTATCTCGTCACTAAGCTCAGATTGAAAGTAAAGACTGCAGTCATATGCACTCTGCTCAGGCAGCGCTGAGAAAGTTCCCACATGCCATGTGACTCAGCAGCAGGCCAGAATACAGGATGTAGGAGGCTAACGAGAAGTAGCCAGTGATAGCCTACACCTACTGGAGGGAAATCTGGAAATCTGCAGCTATATTTAGCCAGTGATGAGTGCTAACGTTACAGATTGAAATACAGAACCCTCTGGAGTCCGTGTGCCTCTTCTATAATTGTGCTTTTTCCTGCCTTGCAGAACTTCTTATAGTTTATTTACCCCCAATCCTATGTCAACTTTATGTCAACTTTAGTCCTGCATCTACCTTTAAACAAGAATTAAAGTTAAATAGACATTAAATATGTTTCCAAGAAAAATCTGAGGCACTCATGAGGATTAAATATTTTAAAAAGCCTTTATTTCTCTTTGTAATTGTTCATTTTTTAAAATATGCGTACGCGTTTCAGCATTGCTGCCTTCATCAAAGCTTCACAAAATGGTTGCTATTAGCCATGTGATCACCTGTTAAATTGTAGAAAGAACCCAAAGGCAACCATTTGTTAAGCTCTAATGAAGGCAGTAACGCATTATCATATTTTGAAAACGTAAAGCCATGTGAGAATAAAGGCTTTTAAAATAGGCTGAGTGCCTCAGTTTTTTCTTGGAAACATTTTTAACTTGTTGGATCCCTTACTGAAGAGCACCAGAGGAACTCCCAGTCCTACACCCTAGCAGCACTCACAATTAGTTTTTTGGTTAAATTGACGTTATCCATGACGTTATCCAGGGTAATTTAAAGAGAGCCCCCACTGAAGGTAGTTCTACCTGTGTTTCCCTGTCATCAGTTATGTTCCAGTTCAAATGTCATGAGTTGCTCAGAGGTCAAAGGGTCACACTCTCAGCTACTTCAGTGTGATTTTGTTCCGCAGGCACATCTATGCAAAACTGACCACAGAAGTTTAACAGTGTCTTTTTTATTAGATCACATACTGTGCATGTTCTTCAAGTTAAATGCATATCTGTACATTGAATAGCAATGGAAACATGTTGAACTACTATGTATATACTAATATACTAATATATTGCTCTTGGTGCCCCCCCCCCAATCCCAATCCTCCCCCACCTTTCTTATGCCCCCCTTGCCCCCCCTATAAATGCACAAATAGGCTGACACCAGACATAATTTCACTGCATTTTTTACTTCCAGTAACTATATGCATGTGACAATAAACTTCCTTGTATCCTTGTATATATTTATTTTAAGACTGCTCATGTAAACCAGTGAAAACCTTTAAACCTTAAAACAATGTTTAAGAAAAATATTTTCCCTCAAAATCACCTGAATTTTTTCAGCTAAAATAACAAATTATGGTAAATCATGCTAATGTACAACAAAAGATTATAATGAAATGAAATCACTAAAATAAAATAAAATTGAAAATGTACAGTTGTAGAACTAGATATGTGCAGAGTTTGCACTGCATTTATTTCCACTATAAAATGTTCAAAATTTGCATCAAAAGTAACCTTCTTTTCAATTTATCCACAGCATTAAAGACATGATCACCTTCCAAAAAAAATCATATTTGCCCATGCACCTCAGGCACATACATTTTATTCACATTGAATGGATTAAAATATAATAAATATGACGGGGTGGTATGTGACGGGTGGTACATTTCATGATAAAATGGCTCTAGTTATCCAATAACGGTCAAGTTATTGACTTAACATACATGACTTCAATTAGAAATGTCATTTGCTTAGCAATGATAGTTTTAAAACTGTAATGAAAAACAGTTATTCCTGTCTAATTTGCATGACGGGGTGGTTGGACTTGACAGACCCCCTCATAGTAATGAAAAAACAACAACAAATAAACAATGTAAAAGAATATCAGAATTGTCTGCTTAGTTTCTTGGGTGCTCTACAGGCAAACATTATTCAAAATTGTCTTTGTGATTTCATTTCAAGTAACAGTATGCTATTTACAGACACAACAAGTTAATGTGACGGGTTGGTAAGTCAAACAAAGGGATGCTTTGCAGATGCAAAGGGAAATCTAATAAAATATTTACCATATATATATATATATATATATATATATTCATAAATAACCATATTATTCTGAATAAATATGTCTAATGTCATCAGGAAAATAGATTTAATTCAGAATATAAGTTTAAACATTTACGTGGAGATATTTTAGATGTAAATGGCATGTTGGTCAACCCAGACACATGGAAATTGCCATGCACTTGTGTAAAATGGTTAAAAATAGTGTGACACTCTTTAAGAATTGTATTTTATTGTACATCATGTTAACAAGAACCCTTGAATTATTAGCTTTAGGCTTTAGAAACACACTTTGGGTCTAGTTTGTGCCTAATGCATCTTATCAAATGTCGTGGAAACAAATGGCACCCGTTTCATAGAATGACCCATTTGATGTCATTTGAATGACAGAACTGTTTTCTTCCTGACCTCTTCATTGATTGAATATATTCCTGTGTCAGCCATTGATGGTCAGATCCACAGCCCAAGAGAGCTCCTGCAAGGTCGAGGACAGTGAAACCATCCCTGGAAACCAAAGTTGGGCTGGAAGACCTTCTTACCACTATAGGGATTACATTCCAGTGATGTTCCCCAAACCCCTTTTCTTTTCAGTCTGTAAAGATAGCATTCCTATCCATGTATATTCACCCACAGATGCACAGGTTAGGAAACGATGCCTCCACCCTCAAGAATTGTCTTCCTTCAGAGTTCAATCTGTTTTAAAATAACGAAACATTTATCATCATTGATTATGAGACATTTTAAGTCATTATACCTCTGTCAGATCCACAACAATACTGGAATTGTATTTTACCAGGGCGAATTGGACGACAAAGAAGATGATGATGATGATGATGCCAATGATCAAAGAGGCAATGGCTACGTGTAACGCTTGCTTGCCAAGCCGCTTTGAGCCCTCGTAGTCACCCAGTTCATAGCTTTTCCTCGACTAGAAGAAGAGACAAAGAGAGAAGAGACTGTTTGAATGTTTGCAAATGGCAGTTCTTTCAGCTGGAAGTGGTTTGTTATTCATGTCTATCCACCATTTTGGAAGCGGTTAGTCTGTTGAGATCAGCACTCCAGATGATTCTCAGGGCTTTTCAAGTTCCACACTTCTCTCTGTCCTAACATCCACTCAAATTAAGGAGCCAGTTTGGATGCTCTACTTAAACCATTAGTATTTTGGGCAGCATGGGCCAGCAGCTTACACTCTGAATGCCAAACCAGTCCAAACTTGAATATGTGGAATGAAGCTGTTATTCTGAGTAGGCACAATTGGGCTTGATTAGTCAAGGCAAAAAACCCTAGGCCTTCCCCACCTTCACACTTCCAAAACCTAAAGGAATGTTGAAATCGACTGCACCATTCCAGCACATTAGTCATTTACTTTTCCAGTGCCAAATTACCAATTACCAATCGGTACACAAACAACGAAAAGTGCCTTTGTGAATTATGTGATGCAGACAGCCATTATGTGCCTGGAAGAGAAGACCGGGCTGGCATTTAATGTGTTCACCATGGCCTGTCAAGAGAGCTGAGCCGCTGAGTCTGCAGCTAATCTTTCTGTGAGAAAGTTTGAGGATAGAGCAAGCCGGCTGCATTACTGCATTAACTGTGATCTGTGATCCTCTCAGAACCAGAGAGGGGGGGTGAGTGAGGAGGCATAAGACATATTGGTGTGTGCCATTGCCTTGTTTATGGGGCACATGTGTGTGTGTGTGTGTGTGTGTGTGTGTGTGTGTGTGTGTGTGTGTGTGTGTGTGTGTGGCCAGAACAGTATATTCAGCCAGTTCAGAGATGAAACCCTGCCATGTAGGCAGCTGCTTTATTCATCACCCACACACCCATATTTCTCATCTACCCTGAACACTCTGAACCCTGCGGACCACACACACACACACACACACACACACACACACACACACACACACACACACACACACACACACGCAGAGAGACAGATAGATGAGATAGAGATCCTTTAACTCTGTCTACTAGTCCAGCAGTCTTAACACACCTCGGCCTCTGGCCCATATTACACACGGGTCAGCAGCAACCCCTCGGAGTGCTGATGAGCATCACACATCTGACACATGTCAACAACCTATTTTAAGGGCTGGGAGTGAGAGGCGCTGAACAGGACATGTACTGTACGCTTCTCAGACATGAACAATCTTTTGGCTTTCCTTCAAAGTGCATCTGTAAAATACATCTGAACCTTCCAAATGGCAAGCCGTGGCTTTTGGCCACACACATTCAATATGTACACACGTATATATAAAAAAATGCTTTGGAGGTGATTGTGTCCCCATTTTCTCAGAGTAGGGACACAGGCTTCCAGTTGTCCTGGTCGTGGTAACCCCACACCAGCAGTAATCCCACTCTGGTTCCTCACGTGTTGCCTGACACACGACAACTGACATGCTGACAGGTGAATCCTCTCTACATTCTCTGTGGGAATGACATGCTCCTCTGCCATTGCCTCAACCTCCCAGCGCTCCAAGCACACAACCTTAAACCCGCTTGGCTTCTGAAGCCCAAAGTTGTCCAATCTTAATAAGATGCCAATGGACCAGGTCCCATACATTTTCCCCCCTGACGTACACAGCACTTACCATGAGGGAGAAGACCAGGGCGACGATGTTGACCGGGTAGGCCGGACAGAAGCAGGTGAAGATGGTCAGAATGAGGTAGCTCTGCATGGGGGGCGGCGTAGGGGCCTCCGCATTCCAGCTGTGCTCGAAGTCCGCGCTCCCATTCAGGGAACTCTTCGCGTCCGAGTACGGCATTCCCAGCGCCATCACTCCAGACGTGTACACACACACACACACACACACAGTAGCGAACTCACACACTCTTAATCACAAAGACACACACACACTCTCTCATGCACACAGAAGAGTCCCCGAGCAAAAATAGGGTGATGAATTTAAAAAGAGCGTAGAGAGAAAGGAAAGACAGGTGGATGGCAGACTGATGAAAAGAGAGAGCTGTCTGGGAGCGCAGAGTCTGTGCGATGTTTGAGGGTTTGAGACTGAGGGCTGGGGCGAGGTGAGGGTTGGGGGGGGGGGTGACCCAATTGGTGCTGGAAGAAGCAAACACATTTCCAGAGAGGGCGGGTGGGAGAGACGTTTGGGGGTATGTCAGGGTACGGACAGAGAGCGAAGGAGATGAGGGGGGGTAGGCAGGGGGGGTTACATAAATTTGTCATTTTTGCTCCCCTTGATGTCAACCATTCATGTTCCATAGGCCTGTCAACAATGTACATACAAGCTCTAAGTTTTTACTAACAAGCCATTCTGTGAGACTGTGGTTAAAGTTTTTTGGTGTGCCAGACTGTGTTGATGGAGAGTAATTAGCCTGCTTTCTTGAATAGCTCACTTGTCACAGAATCTAAACAAAACCTTTCTCTGTGGCAGGCAAATCCAGAATGGGGGAGCCGTTATGGCACTGCTGGATAAGTGCTCACTTTAAGAAAATAATTGCACTCAAAATTTCTCTTTAAAAGACGCTTTGTGTTCATAAAGTGCTGTAAAATGTATTACTGTACTGTATGCTGTACCTTCTGTCACAAAGTCATAAACATGACATAGAATATGCCATATAATGTTTCATGACAGGTTATTTCTGATGGGAATGAGAGTGTCACTGTTGCTAATAGTCATTAGCAGCTGTTGTTATTATCAGCTAATATTATCATACATCAGGGAATGTAAAAATGACAAAAGAAAGTGTTTACACTACATTAATGTATCATTAGACAATAACTCATTATGATTAATTACAGGATGCCTCCATGAAAAATTAATGACATGACTTGGTTATATTATAACAAATCATTCAACATTACTGTCACTGATACATATTCGTAATAAAATGGCTCTCTCAAGTAGACTTACTGTAAGTGTTCTCAAGTGAATTTGGCAGAGATGAATAGTAACATACGATTTTGAACTAGCTATTATATGAATACACTTCAGTTTTTAAGTTTGTTTTTAGACTCATCTCTTCCGTACAAAAAATAGGACCGTTTAATTGCCATTTAATTTGTTTGTGTATGTGCCATATACGGCATATAGGTGTATGCCATTGCCTTGTTTATGGTTTATGGTGTGTGTGTGTGTGTGTTGGAGTGCCTTCCTTTTGATGTAGCCGTTTGGTTGCTAAGTGTAATTCTAAGGGCTGATTCTCTGTGCCAACAGGTCATAGCACATGAAGATTCATATTCCAGGCATGCGGGACTGAGGGGTTGGGCCGGGTGTAGGGTGAGAGTGGCTGGGACATGATATAACACGACTGCCACGGTCAGACCACAGAGGCCTCAAGGTGAGTTTGCACACCACTGAACTCTGGGTGTGATCACTGTCTGTATCCGTCATGTGATTCTCTATAGAAAAACATATTTAGTTTTTAGTTTTAGTATTTCTAATTGTTAAATTGTTAAATTAATAAATGGTGTGGAGCTACTCATTTTTTATGCTTTCAGTATCCCAAACAGAAAATCAACTGTAATATAGTCATGTGATTGTGCCTACTGATTCCCTTGCATGACGCTTTCAAGCTGTCTTTCATTGCATAATTATTTGTATTTTGTGTATATTTTTGGTTATGAGTTATAAGTAGATTAAAGGGGTGTTAAAAGGACAAGTGGATGTTTGTGAGTGCGGATTCCCCTGTTTGACACTTAATGCCATGAGGGCACTGATAAACCTGACTGATAAACCAGACAAAATGAGAGGCATCAATAATTCAGGACAGAGATTAGCAGTGCATCTCATTCCGTGTAATGGCTTCAGTACTGACACTGAACCACAAAGCCCTTTCCTTATTTGTTCTCTGCGATTCCGTCTTTTTCCATTTCACATTAATAAGTGTCATCAATCACACTCTTCATAATTAAATCTTCATAAAAAGATGTGTATGTTTATAGAAATGTGTTATTTCATATACGTTTGTGATAGAAATATGTTCACAACAACAGACCTCAGTGGAATGTTTAAAATAATTTATTAGGAATTTTAAATTTGAAATTTCCAGAGGAGATAAAAACAAACAAAAATACATAATCAACAAAGGGGGGGCCAGTCAGCAGAGTGTTTAAGTTACAGTGTTGGCAGAGACCATTGTCCGTTTAAGAGCTGAGGAACTTCAAACAGATTCATTCAGATTCATATAGAGCCTCTTTGCCCCCCACACACACACACCTCAACAGGGTCACATCCACAAAGGTTTCCAGTTGCAACTCCTTACATCATAACCCCTACCCCATGTGACCACCCCCCATACAAATCATCAACAAAACAGGAAACAGGAAATGAATGTTTTCCACACAAAAAAAATCACTGAATCATTATTATAAGAGAAGGGGATAAAAATGGGTCAGAAAAAATAGAGCTTCTTTTTCTTTTGTGAAAATAAGTCTTAATGCCACGTAATTGTCATCGATATTTATACTATCATTAATAGCATAATTCTTATTAATTAAGATAAAAATAACTTATTGCTTTTTTTGCTGGTTAAATAGTTACAGTGTGAGTCAAACAGTAGTTTTGTGGGGCGTTTCTGTCAGTTGGGGAGAGAGTGCTTCAAGAAGGTGACTTCAGTAAGGAGGACGCAGGTGCTGAACAACATATTGCAAAGAAGCAAAACAAAAATTAATCAAGCAATGTTAGCACTGAACACAATTCAGAGCTTTTAGCCTGTTACTTAATTGCAAGGCAGAGAAATCCCCCTTGAGTTCAAATGTTTGATGTTACTGGTTAAAATGAGAGGCTTTACGTTGGAAAGGGAAAACTTCCAGATCTATTCCGGACAGCATTTCAAAAGGGAAAGTTTTGACTGATGTGAGGATTGTTTGTGGTTTTATTCCCTGTTCAGAAGCGCTCCCCCTGAGCACTGATCTAAATACACTTCTCCACAACACTGACAGAGACAAGTGTTTCAGTACCAAAAGAAGGCAGTTGAAATGCATGTAAACCACCTGTGTAAAACCCTTACTTCAGCATACTTTGTTCAGCACACACACACACACACACACACACACACACACACACACACACACACACTCAAAAACAGCACTGCAGACACATACAGACATACAGGCAGGCACACACACACACACCACACACACACACTTGTTCTCCGCATCTTGCAAACACACAATCAACAAAGGACAGGTAGCGACCAGATTAGAACCATGATATAACGGCTCCCAGGATCCATTGCTTTGAAAATGTGTCCTTCATTTTTTTTTTTTTTTAAACACAGTAAAAAAATCACCGTTATTGCAACGGGGAAGGAAAGGAACCCAGACAAAGAAATTTACAATAGAAGACAAATTGCGCAAAAAATATATATATTTCCCAGAAAAAGCAGTATAAGAACCACCCCACCCCACCCTCCCACCCAGGACCCACAAACCAACCCAGCTTTGACCGAAGCCAAGACAACACTGGAGGTCCACACTGACCCTTCGCCCTGATCCCAATCCCACAATCCAATTGACTCGTGCAGGGGCTGATCTGGACAGTACATCATGTCATTACAAGTACAGCCATTGCCAAATTTCATGCAATCCCACATTTTCACATGTGCGTAACTCAGCAGAGTTTGTTCGAAAGGAACACGTCAAACTACGATGGTGGATACCACCTCTCAAGCTGGGGTAGTTCACAGGGGGCCCGAATCCGGTACGGATCCATGACTTAACGTGAACTCCATGCCAATATGCCCAACTGCGCAAGCAGCCCACAGTTTTTGTCTCAGGTACTGAATGTTAGAAATGTTGAGCTGACCAAGTTAGCCAATGAAATCACTCCTCTAAAACACATAACATCAGAACTAGAGGTGAATTGATAAATATGGATAAATGTCATTGCAGTTTGTGGACCTGAAATGTTCACCAGTGAAAAAACAAACGTACACTGACCTCACACACACCGTGCAACAGCTCAAAAAAACCTCAGTAACTCCAATCACAGAAGAAAAGTCAGCTTAGAAAAAAAAACCCACAAAAATGAGCAAGTGTAACGTGAGACAAAACTGGAAAGCCGGCAACCACCAAACCCCGCCCCAGACAAGGCCGACAGTAGTCCTGTTCAGCAGCAGCGCCAGAGATCGCTCACCCACCTCAGCTGAACACGACACCCACAGCAGAAAACATCCAGTTTAGAGAGAGACCCCCTCCGCCCAATTCCCCCACCCATGCTGTCAACATCAACCCCCATATAAAGTCCTTCTCCGATCCAATCAAGCAGCCCCTCCCCCCCAACCCTTCCCACTTGAAAGATACCCCACACCCCCCCCAACCTTCACTGTGCTTTATATACAATATCTTACAGGAGGAAATAAAACATCGTTTTCAAACCAATTACAAAAGAAAAAATCTTATCACTGTTTGATATTAATAATAATATTACAAATGTTGTTTGTTTAAAAACTACCAAAATATACATTTTAGTTTTTTCCATGTTTTCCTGTCTCTTTTTTGTTGTTAAAAATAAAAGAAAAAGAAAAGTGAATTTGCCTGTCATATGTTTGTTCTTGTGTTAAAATTTTGTTAGGAGTTCTAAGGAGGAGAGGATGACACCAACACCTCTTGTATCCTCACATGAATCTTTCTCTTTTTTAGCTCTTCCTCCATCTACACAGCATGTTTGTGTTGAAAAATAAAACACAAAAGTACATAGTCAACAAAAAACATTCAAATAAGACATTGTAATATAGCAATTAAATTAAAACTCCTCAAAAAAAGAAACAAACAAATCCAAAATAACAAAACATAAAAGACTCCTCATGTTTTCCTCAAGTACAACCCCAAACCTTCCTCTGTTTTTTTTTTTTTTTTTTTTTTTTTTTTTTTTTTTTTTTTTCCTGTTTTTCATCTGAAAGGACAGCGCATGGCGGCTGAGCCATTGAGAAAGCCTACATAGCAGTTTAGATAAAGGTAAAGATCAGGATAAAAACAAGGGATCAGATGAAGGAAGTGATGTTAGTACAGAAGACAGGAAATGAGAGGGAGGAAGAACATTTTTTAAAAAAAAAAAAACAGATCTTCAGTCAAGTGGGGTGGAAATCAGGGGACACCTGCAGTAGCCAATCAGATTGCACCATCAGGAGGAACACAGCAGTTTGGTTGGCTCACCAGCAGGATGAACCGCCCCCCTTCACCCTCCACGTTGGGTGCAGCCATGAGGGCTCTCAGTGGTAGCCGTTAGTAAAGGCCGTTGCTATCAGAGGACCCTGAAAAGAGGGGACAGAGAGGACAAATGGAATTAGAGAGACAAAAATGACACTGGTGTCGATTGCAGACAGGCACTGTGTGTGTGTGTGTGTGTGTGTGTGTGTGTGTGTGTGGGTGTGTGTGTGTGTGTTTGAGAGAGAGAAAGAGTTGGGGGGCTTGTGTAATTGTGTGTGTCCTTGAGTTTGTCTGAGCGAGTCTTTATTACCGTACCCCAAGTCCGTGCCCAAACCCTGAGTTTGGGGCAGGGCTGGCTGCACTGATGTAGCTGCTCACTCCTGAATCCTGATTGGCCGCTGCATACAGGTCAGCCATTGGTCCAGGGCTGCTGGTGCCCAGGAACCCAGCGCGTGAGGGCGTCGAGCCTGCAGGACAAAATACCAAATATTATCAGAACAAACCCCTTGTGGAGACAAAGACAGAGTTTCAGTCTCTCTGTCTCACCACACACACACACACACACACACACACACACACACAAAGAATAGAAAAAGGAGTCTTGCCCCCCTCAACTGTACCTCTGACCACTGCAGCTGCAGCTGCTGCGGCTGCCATTGGTCCGTATGCTGTCAGTGGAATGGCTGGAAGAGAAACAGAAAGAGACAGAGAGAAAAGAGAGAAACCATGAGACACAGGGAAGGGAAGTGCAAGATTTACAAATCCAATAATCAATAAGCGCCTCAGTGCTTTTCCATTGCCTTCCTTGGCCTGTTCAGATCTCCTTCAGAGAGAGATATGTTTGGAGATGACTGGAAATGTTTGAGTCAGTTGAGACAAGTTTACCATTCCTCACTTACAGGCAGGTTTAGATACTTGCATTGAGTTTCTACGCTATCTAAATGGAATGGAGAGTAGAAGAAAATGAAAACAAATATTTAAAAAAAATAATAATTTATTTTATGCTTAGAACCGTTTCTAAAGCACCTTTAACGCTGACATATCAGAAAACCACACTCTTAAAACGAATGTCTTAGAAACAACACAAACTGTGTTGTCCCTATCTGGACACAGATATGTGTTAAAAACAATGCAAGCTGTGTTATTTTCAACACATTCGTTTTAAGAGTGGAACAGTCCTGTCACAAGCCTGATTTAAATTCAACCTAATGCCTGACCATAAAAGCTCTCAACAAGACACTGCTTATTTGACTGACTGAAAGAACTAGCATGTCAGGCTATAGCTTTCCCCTCAAACACAGCAGTTGTTAAAATGAGACACTATAACCAGACTGAGTGAACACATGGATATTAGCTTAGCAGCTTCACAGGACCTCCTTCAGTTTTAAAATGGCCTGTGCAGGACAGAGTTGCACTGAAGGGGTGGCTGCCAGCAGACTGCCAAGCCAGCAGGTGGCAACAGTGAGCGCATCTGACAGACAGAGAGCTGCTTGTAAACCCCAGAAGAGAAACTGACCTGTGAGTTCAGGGGGGTGGGATGATGTCAGGAGGGGGGTCCTCTCTAAATGGAATTCTAGAAACAGAAATGTCAAAAGAGCGTTGTAAATACACACGCCGTCCACAAGCCAGGCTAACCACACACACATACACTCACTCTCTCATTCACACACACACACGTTTCACATACACACAAAGTACATCTACTTAAGCACACACACACAACACACACACACACACACACACTCATTTCTACACCATGAAAGGGCGCTTTTCAAACACACCATCTATAAGCAGGAGTAAACAACACACACGTCCACTCCACATACGTGCGCACATTCATCCACAAACACACACAAGCAAGCGACTTACAGCAAGGAGTAGGTGCTACATAGGAGAAAGAGAGGGAAAGGAGGGACCAGGAGGTATGCGAGTAAAAAGTTTTATAAAAAAAAGTAGGGGATGAACAAGACCCAGACAGAGAAAGGGAAGGAAATGGAGTGGGGGAGAGAGGAGAGGAAGGAGGGGAAGAAACAGAAGGAGAGGGGCTTGGTTAGATTCAGTGAACTGGTAGAGCACAATCTCAGCAGAGGAGAAGCAGGTGTACACTGGGGGTTACAGGTCAACTGAATGTGGATTAAGGTGAAGACTCAGGGGGGTTAGGGTTAGGATTAGGATTAGGGTTAGGGTTTGGGAGGACAGGGAGGGAACACATTAAAGAGATGTGTCCGACTCACAACATCTCATTACCTGACCCAATACCACCCACCCAAGCCCGTCCACTAGGGAACAACTCCCTGAAATCTACAAGCAGCCAAAGACCCAAGTTCTTGGTGTATTCCATCTGAATGTGTGTGTTTGTATCTATAGTTAGATTTGAGTGGAATACATTGCAAGCCTTACATTAGACGTAAGAGGTAACTAAAACTCAAATATGTGACATCCTAAAGGGCTATGTGTCCACTACCTGCAACTGCATCAAACTACTCTGATCAATGTGCCATGATGCAAATCATCAGCTTTGTTAACATAATTTCTGGATAGTCTTTCTCCTACTAACATGTAACATCTGACCACTACTTCTAATGATGTTTGTTTTTTTTGTTTTTTATCACCGACACAATTCTGGAAATCTCGGTCATCACTCTTTTGTGAAATCAAAGAGAATGACTCTGATTCTGACAGCCAGGACCCAGACAGGGTGGGTGCACTGCGCACCAAGGGGACTTACCAGGGAACTGGTAGGTGTATCCAGGTGTGAGGCCAGCGTAGCTACGACTAGCATAGGTGGCTGTCTGGAAGCCTGGGTAGCCTGTGGAGAAAAAGCAAACCAAACAAACTATTTAGTCATTCTTACACCTCTTGTTGTATTTACATTTGAATAATTTTACTCAGAACTTTTGTGTATAACTAAAGTGCCACTTCTATTTGTGCTTGATGCTTGAGTTTGCTAGCACTGCATGCCCCTGTCAATGAGAACAACCACAGGGCCTTTTTGATGTCCACCTATGCAAATGTGAACATGGGTCTAGGCAAATTCTCTGGCACACGAGGCTTTCACCCTTTGACATGAGTTTAGCCCTGGTAATCAAAGCCATGCACACAAACAGTGGTGATCCATAGGTCCGGACAAGAGCTGCATACCATACAGACCTCCTGCTAGGGAGGCATGTGAAAATGGCCCTCACGGCTTCAAGACAGCGAGGCAAAGGCATTACCTCTAGCTTCCATTAGAGGGTGCTGTGCCTCCTACTACGACCGCATGGCACAACTGGTTCTCTCCGTAGTCTGAATGCCTTATTGAAATTTCTCAATATGTGTTTTGATCTAAGATCTAAACCATCTCGCTGGTCCCTCAAAGCATGAATATCCAAATGTAAGAGGTGAATCTTGTGTCCTGACAGAGAAGGTCAAAGTGAAACTGGAACTGTCGTTTATGTCTTCTTACCCAGCATGCCAATACCCAGCATGAATGCATCCATGCCGTAGGGCATCACCCGGGAGCGCCCTCTAGCCGAACCCGTCGGTGACATCACTTCCTTCGGCTGGGCCTTCTTACACTCGACCTGAACCACAACACAATGTCACAGAGTTAGAAGAGCTCATACAAAGCACTCACACTATGACAGCAAGACCGTTCCATGCCAAAACACACAGCCCCCTGTCCTCAAACAGACGACAGGTCACTGAACATGGTATGTGGTCACTGCAATGGGGGGCAAACGTACCATTTTGTTGTTGATCTCATGGAAGTGGATCTCACACACCTTCTCCACCACATCTTCATTTTCAAAAGTGACAAACCCAAAGCCTGTACATACACGAAAAGCGCACAAACACATAATCAGATATTTTATTTATTTATTATTTTAAAGAAGGCTATGAATGAGATACAAAATCAGCTTTAGGCTGTGGAGGTATCTCTACTTATGGTCTGGGAATATCAGAGCAACTAAAATGCAGGGCTGGAAGAATATCCTAGATGTGATGATACATGGGGCACCTTTTTGAGCAATGTTGCTGAGCAACCACATAACTGGTTCCATTTGTCCTGACTGAATGATCATGATAATTTGCCTTCTGATGACTCTGAAAGTTCACCAACAAAATGTTGCACAATATCAATGGGTATGTGCCAGTATAACAATACTCAGGAACACTATCCAGCAACATTGCTCGAAAACTTGCCATGTGTATCATCAGCTTAAGTGAGGTCAGTTGAAGGACTAAACCTTCAGTCTATACCGTCTTTGTGACACTAGCGATCCTGAACCCCCGGCCCTCCCCTTAGCAGTGCAATCCTTAAGTCCCTCCTGTTTGCTTTAAACTCTGCTAATCTAATTTTCCTCTTCGGCCAATGGATCTCCTCTTCCCAGCTGTTCCGCAGTGACCCCTCACACCTTCCACCTCCACCCCCCGTACCCAACCACTGTCCTCTTCATGAACACTCCCACTCTCTAATCATGTCACCATCCCAACCACTCCCACTTCTCATCAAACCACACCCCTGACATATTCCCTGTCCAATTTTTTTCTGTCTTCACCTGAGCTCAGTGATTACCCCCCTGCCCAGTCCCCATCACCTGAGCCTGTCCTAAACCTCACCTGTTTTAAGCCCCTCCCATATGCCTTTAGCTCCTCCTTCTCACCTAATGCCTGGCCCTATCTCTTGGCTCCAGGAAAAAAAGGGGGAAAGCCTTATCCTGCTTGGCATGCTTTCACTGCCAATCTGAGAGAGCTTATGGATGGTTTTAGCCTGAGACCTGATTAACTAACCACCTAATTAGCCAAGCACCGCCTGCCCTCACCCTAGCTCAGGCCATTCTCCCAGAGACAGGGGAAGAGAGGAGAGAGGTGGAGAAGAGACGGGAGAGAAAAAGAGGGAATGAGAGAGTGAAAGAGTGAATGAATAGTGAGAGTAAGAGAAGGATAAACAATAAGGGGAGCAAAGAAAAAGGACAGGAGAGGAGAATGGAAGTGGACTGAAGGAGCAGTGTGAAGAGAGAGAAGAAGAACAAGGAAGAGTAGAAAAGGAGATAGGTGTGAGAGGGGAGAGAGGGAAAGAAAAAGCAGAGGAGGAGGAGAGAAAAGAAAACTGGAGAGGAAAGGGGAGGGGAGAGGAGGAGAGAAGAGCCCTATAAAGAATCTAAAGGTCATCCCAGCTGGTGTACATTACATATTAAAACAAATCTGAGCGCCTGATCCCAGTGCAAGAAGTATGTATGAGTGTACATGTCCATGTGGTGTCTGTCAGGGACACTTTTATAACATTTCATATGCTCTTACCTCTGTGTCTGTTGGTGGTTTTGTCAAACATGAGCATGGCATCATCGACCTGCAGAGGGACACAGAGAGAAAGAGAGAAGAGATGAGATGAGAGGCCGGCCATAGCACACCATTACACAGCATGAGGCGGCATTGTCTCTCGCCGAGGACAGAGGAGGGCCAGACAGATGGGCAGAGAGAGGAGAGCGAGCGAGGGAGGGGGTGACAGGTGACAAAGGAGAAGAGGAGAAAGGAAGAGCCAAAGATATAAAGAGGAAGAAAGAGAGAGATAGAGAAAGAAGAGAGAGAGAGCGAGAGAAGAGAGGAAGGGGTGCGGGGGAGAAAGGTAGGAACAGGCTCTCTTTTCACAGGGAAGCTAAACAGTGTTGAATGTCGCTCTGCTCTGAGTTTTTGGGAAAGGGTTGATACCCACTCTCTCACTGTTAGAAGTGGAGGAGGACGAGGAGGAGGGGGTAATCTTTTCACAAACTCTGCGTCCCGTTTCTCCCCCCCCCTCTCTCCCCCATTTGCCCCTCTCTGTCCTCTCTCTCCCTCTCTCTCCCTCTCTTCCCCTCCTAACAAAGTTTACTATTCCCATGGTGACCCTCTAAAGAATTTCAATTAGAAGAATTTACCCCCCTCTCTCCAGGCTTGAATAGAACTGGAGACTGTGAGTGTGTGAGAGAGGAGGGGTGAAGGGGAAGGGGGGAAGAAAAGAAATAAAGAGAGGGAGAGATGCCGAGCGGGGGAGAGAAGGGAATTCAAAAAATAAACTTTATAATGGGGGAGGGAGAGGGATTCGGGAGATACATGTTCCTGGGTGGGGACAGACAGACAGAGAGAGGGGAAAGGAGGTGTGGAAGAGAAGGAGGATAGTTGAAGACGAGATGGAAAGAGGGAGCAGGGGGGGTGTGAGGATGGAAGGAGAGAAAGAGAGGAGAGAAGGGAGGACGGAGGCAGAGAACAAAGAGCAGTGGGGGGATTTGTCAACATGTGCTCCTTTCATTCCCCTTCTCCCTTTTCTTTCTGCTCTCTCTCTCACTCTCTCTCTCCACTACCCTATTCATCCTCCCTTCACTTCATATCCCCATCTCCCTCTGGCCCTCTGAGAGATGTTAGGAGTACAAGCACTTTCCTCTTCATAGCTAAACACACCAAAAACAGTAGGGGGGGCAGGTGCGTCTTGTTCTCTTACCTACACACAGGTGTTTAGAACACAGGTGCATAACACAACTTACTTCTAATCCAAGAACTGAATGCAGGAACAGGCACTTGTAATTATAGAAAAATGTTCTCACACACACACACACACACACACACACACAGCTGGTCAGATCGAACACATGTAGCCCACACCAAAATCACACACACACACACACACACACCTCACACCAGTTCCCAAGCACCCTCCAGAGCACCATCTCTAGCCTTCTTTAATGAAACTCAACACAGGCTGTAACATGAGCGAGGCCGGCAGCTCCACAGACCCACTCCGCCCGGCCCCCTGACTCAGACTCCGCTCCACTCCACTCACTGGGGCTCAGGCGCTGAAATTGATCTATTTTTCTTTTTTTCATGTGATCTAACCACAAAATGACCCTTTCAGGGGGATCGACAGCCTTTTTTTTCGGTGGCGTCAGGGGGCCCTTTGTGTGTGGCCATGCTCAGGGTGAGTGTTCCCATCACTCCTGTGTGTGTGTGTGTGTGTGTGTGTGTGTGTGTGTGTGTGTGTGTGAGTGTGTGTGTTTGTATGTTTTTGCCACCTGACTAAATGACCACGAGAAAGGTCAGGGATCCAGTGGTCCGATCGTGCTCTGATCTGGTCGCTCACATTCTGACATTTAAACGCCGCCCCCTTTAGTCCTTCATTCAATTTGACCCCCCTCCTGCCCCCTTAGCCCACCCCCCATCCCCACTGCCCTTCCCTTCTTCCAACCTCCATGACACAGCAAACAGACTTAACAGCTGAATGGCAGGAGTCTTCAGCTAACATGGATGTTGCCGTCTGACAACCACAAGACCTTGTACCAGACCAGGCCTTAGCATTCTAATATAAAAATATGATATCTGATGCCATTGGCTTCACTGTATAATCACACAGGCACAACTGTTTTTGTCTATCACTGACTGAATATGGTTAATGTCTCTGATTTGAGCATAAGTATGATAAATGAGCTCAATTCTCATCATTTTGGATTTTCCTTTAAACCACAGACTGCAATGGTAACACTCTTTTTGTCAACACCATTATCATCTAAAAGAGAGCTTCCCTAATTACTCTGTGTGTGTGTGTGTGTGTGTGTGTGTGTGTGTGTTTGTGTGTGTGTGTGTGTGTGTGTGTGTGTGTGTGTCTGTGTGTCTGTCTGTCTGTGTGTGTGTGTGTGTGTGTGTGTGTGTGTGTGTGTGTCTGTCTGTCTGTTTGTGTGTGTGTGTGTGTGTGTGTGTGTGTGTGTGTGTGTGTGTGTGTGTGAACATAGCTCAATCAAAGTCATTCAATACAGTTATGCTGCTATTCTACTGGAAACAGCTGTAGGACTCTTAAGAACACCAGCATCGTGTCTCAGCTCTCAGTTCATTCACTCTCTCTTTTTTCATCCTTCCCTCTCACTCGTCACATTCATACTTTCCATGTGTGTTTCTCTCATCCCTCGTTTCATCTCTCTCCCTCTTTCTCTCTCTCCCTCTCGCTCCCTCACTCTCTAAACAGGGCAGCAGACAAAAGGTCCAGTGAAGCTCTATAATCGACAACTCTCATGGGTGACTGGAGCCCAACTTTTCCAGTCTGTCCGCTTCACGCTCTCTCTCTCCCTCTCTTTCTCCTCTACTCCCTCTCTTCTCTCTCTCTCTCTCTCTCTCTCTCTCTCTCTCTCTCTCTCTCTCTCTCTGTGCAGTCGGGAGGGGCTGCTGCTGGACTGAACTGTACTTTGCGCTGCGAGTGACTCTGTTCAGGCAGGTCAGGCCTCTCGACGTGAGGACAATAGGAAGAGTACAAAGCCCTCCTTGGCAGCACCCGGCGCTAAGTAGGCTGAACGAGGCTGATCTCAGGTGCCAGCCACCCCCCAACCAGACCCCCTCCACACCAACTACATGGGCACGTTTTCTGGGCCATCTCGAGCAGAATCTCTCTGTGTGTGTGTGTGTGTGTGTGTGTGTGTGTGTGTGTGTGTGTGTGTGTGTGTGAGTGTGAGAGAGACACAGAGCGAGAAACACAGAGCTGTCCTCTCATAAAAGAGGTGTTCAACATATATGATTGAGCAGAGAAAAGTTTCATTCAAAACTTTACACTCTCCTTCCATTCATCCCTCTTTCTTTCCTCATGTTATTATCCACCTCTTCTTTCATCTCCCTTCCTCTACCATCCCCCTTCTCTCCGCTCTATGGGTATTTACCTCCTTTTTTCCTGCCTTCTATATGGGAAAGACTGGCCAAATCCCTCTCTGAGAGGTGGGCCTCTGCCTCTGTTTCCAGAAGGTTCTGCCATGCTTCACCTAATCTCTCCTTATTCAGAAACACCAACTCTCACTCACAAGTCCTCTGTACAGTTCTCACCTCTCCCAGTGAGTGCATGAGACAGCAGTGTGTGTGTGTGTGTGTGTGTGTGTGTGTGTGTGTGTGTGTGTGTGTGTGTGTGTGTGTGTGTGTGTGTGCAGTTCTGCTCACTGATCACTCACTGTCACATGAATACCATTTGACCCACGCTTGCTCACACACACACACACACACACACACACACACACACACACACACACCACAAGAACACATAGCCTGCTGAATTACATAGGGACAATGGGGCGAAGCAGGTCACCACGGCAACAGGCTGGAGAGGTGGCAGGGGGTAAGAGTGTGGTGGGGGGTGGCAGGAGCAGCTGTTGCATCAGATTAGCTGAGATTCTGATCCCTCTCTCTCTCTCTCTCTCTCTTCCTCTAACTACACCTCTCCCTTGCTCCTCCTACTCTTTCCCTCCTTCCCTCTCTCTCATTATCATACACTCCTTTCTCCCTTCGTGGTCAGACTTTTCAGTTGTTGGTTAATAGCCCTTTCAGGTTCAGTGCCTGTGTTCTATTGTCCTTGGTTCTCTCTCTCCTTCCTTCCTCTCCACTCAAGAGCACAATCAATAAATATCTCTCTTCTATGTGTCAGCCATGCCCATTTCCTTCATTTAACGTTTTTTATTCTATTGTGCTCACTAAAACTGTGAACTGCGATAGCCTTTAACCATTTCATCCACCTGAGAGCACATGGGAAACTCTGAGCCGTTTTCTTCTTCAAATATCAATAATTTTAAATCATTTCAAATATTTATCACAACTCTCAGCCCACGGAGCCTGAGTCACTGGCCTATGACGCACAGCAACATCAGTCCAGAGGAGAGAGAGGGAGTCTGTGGCCCCTTAGAGACAGCAGAGGCTGGATCCGCTGGGAAGCGGCGTCTTACCTTCCCAAACTGGTCGAAATACTGCTTCACGTCCTCGATGGTGGTGTTAACGGAGAGACCGCCAACAAATATCTTCTTTGTCCTGGTGACCATCTGGAACACGCAAATACAGGAAGGGACGGCTATTAACTTTCACCGATAAGGAATCAGCCGGAGGTCATTCATTTCACATGTGCACTGTCTATAACATGATGAATAATACACGTGAAAATTGGGATAAATTGAGTAGATGCATGACAGCAGTTCTGAAATGTGGGTCTGCCTAAGCAAGATGTTTGTTTGTTTGTTTGTGTGGCTGTGTTTGAGTGTTAACTTTTGTATGTGACTGTATATATGATTATGAGTATAATCTATAAACAACCATGAACAAGGGCATCATATAAAATGGCAATGAATTTGGTGTGTAAGCACTTAGCACAGAGGCTTTAAGCTCAGCTTCAGAAGTCATATGATAAACTGATGTAGAGTCTTCAGTGAGTGAGCGCATGTGTGTGTGTGTGTGTGTGTGTGTGTGTTTGTGTGTGTTGGTGAAGGGGGTGATCGTGTGCTTGCTCCCTCCCCTTGATGAGGAGTGACAAGTGTGACGTCTCCCCTGTGAGTGAAGGTCAGTGTGGCCCAGTGACTCTCACCTTGGGCTGAGCTCGACGTGGGAATGCCACCTTTGGGTCAATCTGTTAAAGAGAGAGACAAAAAAGACAGGAAAAGAAGAGGGTTAGCTATATGGCATGGCCTCAAAAACATACACTGACCCTTCTACCAGCAGCCCGAACACTTGCCGAGCCGCTCATTCCCCCAGCTGACCACATCACGCATTCTGCTGATGCTGCAAGTCATCCTGCCTGCCACTCAAAATACACGTCGCTAGGCAACAGAGGCTCATCCTTTACACCCCAAACACACTAACAACGAAATAGGTGAAGGGGTCTAGGGAAATATAGGAGCAAAAAAACAAGAAAAACAACTTAAAAATACATCTTGCCCTAGGTTCTGGATATGACTGGAAAAGAACCACGATTCCAAAACGAGTAATTCTTATTCAAGGTCCCAGATACATAGAAATGAAAATAGAAATAGAAATTGAAGCAATGTCTAAAACCAACAAAATTATCTAGATACAACAACAAAAAATACAGAAAGCAGGTCTAGTACACCCTGATATCTCTGGACTGGTAATGAGCACAGCCAGGAATTGGCTTCGTGCTGGCTCTGTGTGTGAGACTGAAGCAGGAGGGTGTGTGTCCTTGTTTGTGTGTGTCTGTCACTTCCAGCTGGATATTGCAATACACCACAGGTCCAGTCGTGACCACAACAACAGCTTTAACTAAGGCTGCCAAAGGCCCACTGTCACTGCATGCTAACCAAAGGCAACAGGAAGCTGGGTTGTGACATTCAATATAGGTCCGCGATAGAATATTATTACTGGGGGGTAGTTTTACAAATCCCATAATGCATGGCTAGCCTTTCAATCAACTTTGCTTTTGACAATATGCTATCACATCCTTTTGTAGACCTATTTCTCTTTAAGGTTAGTAAATAATATCACTAATGTTTGTACACTAATAAGTAACACTACGAAAATATTTCCTAGTCAGAAAGATGCACAAGCACAAACACCAGAAAGCTGACATCAAAGACTATACAACAACACTCTTTATTATGTGATAACAGAATCAATATAAAGAAAACAACACAAATAAAAAACAAAAGCAAGTCCTATTTACAAACCAGGCAGCTACGGTAGTCATGGCAAACGTGAGAAAATGAAATACTGTGTACTACCGTTACGAGGGCTCAAAACCCTACAAGTGAATGCCCTATGACTAGAGAACAGAGCTAGGCTACTCCATGCCATGCAGTAGTGACACACTGGTGAACGGCCAGAGTAAAGGCACAGTAGAAAGCTATGGCAGTTCATCCCGTACCACTTCCTCAGGGGTACAGCGACTGATCACTAGGATTGCTACAGAAGGCTGTGCAATGCATGCTACGTTTCTGAGCCAAGGTCCAGACAGACTCTAGACAGACGCGGCTCTAGAGTGTGTCTTGGGCGGTGCCTATAAGGTTTTAGTGCTATGATTTTAGGTAGGATTTTAGATCTCTAGACTATGCTGACGATAGTCACCTCGCGCCATCAAACGCTTCCACGGCTAGCCACGCCTGGACAAACAGACAAGACAGACAGACAGACAGACACACACACACGCACACACACAAGAAAGACAGACAGAACAAAGACAAGTAAGAGTCATCAGTGGTTGGAGTTGTAGCAGCAACGCAGAGCAGGATGGAAAAAAAACACCCCAAACAAACCCAGTGTTTTTTTATTGAGGAAAAACATGTGTAGTAGTGACCGTCCCTCCAAGCCCTCTCCCATTTGCATGTCATTTTGAAAAGCTGTGTTGTTTTGAATCCACACCCCCCCCCCCACACCCCTCCCCTCCTCGCCCCTTCCAGTACGGTAGAAGACATGGCCCATCCCAACTCATTTAGGATTACAGCTGAAAAGAAGATAGGAGCGAGAAAGCCATAGAGTACAGGGGGAAAAAAGAAAAAAGCATGTAAGAATAGAGAGACGGCCCAGAGATAGTTTAAGCCTGAGTAAAAGAGAGGGAAAATCAGTGAGCAAGAGAAAAAAGAGAGAGAGAGAGAGAGAGAGAGAGAGAAGGCAAAGTAGGCAGAGGGAAAGCGAGTTCCCATTCATGGTAAAACAAAAACTCCTCATGGAAACTCTGCCGGCTCTGATTGTGTTTGGCGAGGCAGTGCCCAGCAGGCAGCCCCCTCCTCTTTCATTAATTACGGGGACAAAGGAGCCCCAAACAGATGGGCCAGGAGACGGCAGAGGAGCTGGGGGCCCTCCCATCCCATTCTACCCCCCTGCCCTCTGCTGCCCCCTCCTCTCCTCACGCTCCAGCCACTGATCAACCGATCGAATCACACAGCCTGACACACACACACATACACACTACACACACACACGTTCTCTGTCTCTGTTGCTTTTAAACACGCAAACACAAGGACACACACACACGATGCACACACACAGACAGGCACACAGAGGTCTTGTATTACACAGGCGTAACATAGGGGCAGACCAACCAACCACAGACACACACACACACAAACACACAGGCACAAGCTGACCACAAGGCAACGCCAAGCCCACGGAGTTTGTTCTCATTCCCTGCCTGATGACTCAACTCGTTAAAAATTGACTGTGCCGTACATGTGGTAGTCATACTGCTAATCCACCATGGGATTAATGACAAAAGTGTTTACTGTAAAATACTATAGGGGGGTTGGTACTGGGTGGGGGGCGGGGTCCTCTGCTCGGAAGAGAGAATGGCTGAGGCGAAGTACAGCGGGGTGCTCAGTGGTGGGCGAACCAACATGGGAGATGGCCATCAAGGTCAATCTGCTTGGATGAGCAACTGCAAAGCAATTAGTTAACGATGCTCACTAATGAGGGACAACACCCCACCCCCATACCAGCAAAGGACAAAGGTGTTTGTGTGTGTGTGTGTGTGGAAGGGGTGTGACTGTCTGTGGTCAAGACGAGGACAGGTATGTGCTCCCGCAAGCACAAGCACACGATCCAGTGAGAGGCTTTAGCGCCAGCTATACCTCGGAAGTACAATCCAGTTTGTTTTCGAAAATCCGATTACTTGCATTTGAGATCCCTACTAATTACAAGGCTGAGGGATCTCTAGCTTTCCCTCTCTCTCTCTCTCTCCCTCCCTCCATCTCTCCCTGCCCCCATCTTCTCCTGTCGTCAGCACACGGGAACTAATCTCGATGGAATCAGAAAGCTGACTATTAACCAAGCAATGCAGCAGTAACCTTGCACAATATGTCTCCTCCACCAACATATTCAGCACATATCAAGGCCTCCTGGCCCACACCAGGTGCATCGCTGTCAAGTGCACCAATTTGTGCAAGGTGCTACACTTATTTTTTTCTAATACAAAAAGTCTCCTCTTGACCCGCAGCAATAATGTCATTTTCAGGGCACAGTACAAAGACTTGAGGTTTTTTTCAGAGCATCATGCTTCTTATCTGATTTTGTAAGCAGATGTTAAAAGGACTGTGTGGGTGATACTTGACCAGTCCTAGCCTGAGGAGGCAGAGGTTGAGTAGGCCGACAAAGTCACCCATTTTGAAGATGGTGGGTCTCTACAAAGGAAAACTATTGCTCTATTAGTGCTACAAGGCTGGCTACATGTTGTTTCAGATAAGCCAGATCAGATATTTCAAAACAGCAGAAGGAAGTAAGCAAGTACTAAGTAAGCAAGCACTTAGCAAGCACTAAGCAATTCTTCCAAGAGACAAGTTGTGTACTGCACAGAGATTGACTAGCCATACTTAAGCATGTGTCCTGTCCCCCCACATGGGTCCAAACTCTACTGCCGCCCTTTCTCCAAGACACACACTTCTAACAGCTGTCCTGTAATGTCCGGCCTTCGGCGTGAGGGGGCCCCAAGTCGGTCATCACATGACCCTGGCCCCTTTCACATTTCATTACATCCATGGGCAGTCGGGGCACTCATAACCCTCTCTCAGTCTCCTCTCCGCCTTTCCAAAACACACAAACAGCGCTGCAACCCCCGTAGAAGCCCTCCATTCACAACAAGCTGCCCGCACAGACTCGCCACTTGTGTCTGCGAGAGCTCGAGGAAGACCGCACTCACTGAGCCTCTGCCCACTTATTTGTGTTATAAGCAAACTCCAAGGAAATAGGACCCGGCGGCTACCTTGTTTGTTCGTCACTAGATTTCTTTTTTTTTTCTAATGTGGGATTCCACAAAATGTCCCCTTTTCCAAACGCAGAGCCTCTCTCTCTCTCTCTCTCTCTCTCTCTCTCATGCCCCCCTTCTCTTTCTCTCCGTCCTTCTCTTTCATTTTTTCCCTTTCTCACTCTGTCTCTCACTCCCACCATGGGTTGAGAGAGAGCGTTAAAAAAACAGACCCAGCATGGCACATTCTTTCTGTTTCCAAAGAGGAATCTCACTCTTCTTCTCATCCCATCTCACGCAGGTCAAACAATGGCCATTCCTGATTGAAGTAAGCGATGGAGAGGAGGGGGGTGAAAGGGTAAGACAGAGCAAGATATTGGGAGGGGTGGTGTGGCACCAATGGCAGGGAGAGAAAGGGGCCCTTTATGGCTTGCCAAATATCACTATAAAAATATGAATTTATCACTGGCGAAGAGCAATCGCCCAGATGGATGGTATGAGATGGGCATTTCGTCTTGAACGTTGAATAGTTTTTCACTACAGCATGCCAAACGGACCCAGTGGCACAGCAGGGAACCTTGACAAAACAATCTTATCTATCAAAATGGCTTCCAACTTTTATCCTTAGCCCAACCAATCACAACATAACCCGATGTGACCCATAACACCCCCACACACACACACACAAATTCTACACTAGTGTCCCCCAACACCCCACACTATAAGCCATTAACACAACAGAGGCGCATTTTCAAACGTGTGCAAATGCCCATTCAAATACAACAAGCAACCATTAACACAATGACTAGCCTTCGCACTTCAGCCACATACACACTCATACACACACACACACACACACATACATGCTGAGACACTTAGACGCCATTTCGCTTTCCTAATTCAAAGGCCTTCTACAGTATCAAACGGGGACGGTTCTAGAAAGGGCACAGACATGCTGAAAGGGGACTAATATCTATAGCAGAGAAATGCACACAGACTAAACATCCCTACTCAGCACCATAATGCAGCTGCTATGATGGCGAGTCAGCACGTCCATATTACGTGTATCGCAGCAGTGACTGGTTACTGCACGACACCAAAAACTGAGGCACTCGTGAGCACAAAGGTAGCTTCAAGCACTTGCCAAGATCTTTTCCTTACACCACACACCGAACAACACACCTCACCAGCAGTACAATACATGTTTACTTTTATAGTGACTGGAAAGGGCATGCAACTGCACTTACTCTAACTAGGGTACAAGCACTCATTATAACTGCTTCTCAAAGATGGCTTCCGTGACGAATGAAAAAAATCACTGTTTGCCATGGTGTGTACCTGGGGTGCCTATCGCGCTGTGGTTATGACCAGTAAAATAACCACAGCCCTCGGTCACCTTTTAGAAACACACAGAGCTTTGCCTGTTTGAAGACTGCTGGGTGTTCTGTGCTCTTTGCATTCTGGATGACTGAGGAAGTTGTTATGGAGACACTGGATGCACATGGCAACAAAATCACAAAGGTGCCCCCTGTGACTGACGGTTGCCGTGCCGATTCTCCAACAGCACCTGATCTGGAAAGACGCTCTCTTCCATCTACTGTGCTGCATTAGGTGCCATTGCTGAGACTTAAAGAAACGCTCTAAGGCCACACATCTGACTTCCCTTCAAAGACTACAGCAGATTAAAGTTTTTCATAGGCCTACTAAAATGACGTGGACGCCGGGGAAAGGCGGCCCTCTCTTGTGCTTCCAAAGAAAATAAACAAACACACAAACAACACTCACTGTTCTTTCTTCCTCCTTTTCCTATCCCCTCTGGGCTATTGTGGGGAACAGCCCTCTTCTCCTTGTGGCAAGGATCTGTCTGTTTTGTCTGTGCTGACACACCCACATTTATCACTGACAATGGACCATGAATAGGCTGCTCACACAGACCCACATGTGATCTCTGACAGTCTTCATGGTTATTCAAATGTGTGTGTGTTGTCTGTATGCTACTGTGACCTTGAATTTCCCCTGGGGATCAATAAAGTATCTATCTATCTATCTATCTATCTATCTATCAAATAGAGCCATTAGTCCTGCCATCAGTGGTGCCAAAACTCTTGCTCTGGGCCACATATTGTCAGTTATTCAGATGTTATAGTGACAGTACTGCCATCTGGAGGGTAGGCTACACCGTGTTCAAGAAGGCCACACCACACAGAGGCACTTGCTTAGAATTATGGCCTACAGGGAGAAAATCTGCGAAAATATGCTACACCCTCCTGTATATGTAGGGGCGGTGTTTAACTGAGATGAAAGTTTTCAGTAGGCTACCTGAGAATCATTCACAGTTGCAAATGCCAAATGAAAGTGAATATTTTTTCTCAATGTGTGAATCCCTTTCTCTAGATAATGTATAGGCCTACTGGCAGTTTTCTCAGAGGAATAAATCCAGTCTGTGTGTTTGCCTTCTGCTGCTTGTCACATTTTAGATTTGTTTTTTAAAAGTTTTGTTGAGCGAAGTTTTCTAAAGGGAGAAGCAGTCCCGTCTCGGTCCCCAGGTTACCATAGCGATGAACAGCAAGAAAGAACGCTTTCATGTTGCGCGCGCCTGACCACTTCTCGGTGGGCGGGGAGCAAAGGGGCGCGAGAGAAAATGGGGCACAGTGGTTGATCCCTCAAATCTCCTCATACTTTCCGGGGAAATAACCGCTCTTGACAAATGGAAAAGCTGTCAAGCAATATTTACGCGTGATATTTCCGCCCGACACTTCTCATGATTACGAAACTAGGGTCTTTGAAAATCTACAAAGTTCTGCACCCGACAGAGTGACAACGACCATCTGCATGCCGTAGGCTGTGTAGAGATTATGAAGAGTTCCACTCTCACTGAAATAAGCCTATTTTATTTCCCCTGTCAAAGTAAAATTGGCAAAGCTTCGTTCAAAAAGGTCAGAGAGAAAGTACAGCCACTTACTGTTTTCGAGTCCAGTTCATGTCTGTTCTGCGCCAAAACTTTATCCACGCCGGTTTGGTCAACATATGTGACAAACCCAAATCCCCTAAAGGCAAGAAGTAAAAGTACAGCAGAATATTAGAACAGAGTATGGACTCTCTGTGGGACTGTAAAACCGAGTTAAGAAAAATAAATAAACAAATGGCAGCGGTGTGCTGTGAGCGCTCCTGTGATAGGGCACCGATGAGCGCACGCCTCCCTCACCTCGATCTCTTCGTAACCGGATCCCGCATCACCATACACTCCTTCACCTCTCCGAATTTACAAAAGTATTCCTTCAGTCCCTCTGCGGAGAAAGATAAACAGCATAAATGTAAGTCGAGAGTGTTGATTAATCTGTTCCTACTACGACAGTTCCTACTACGAACTAAAGAGCGATGCAGTTCAGAGTAGACCAATTGTGTTTGCTTCTCGTAACGCCACTCATTCAAATGTTTTAAAAGATTCCATTCAACCTGAATCCAGTAGGCTACATGAGCCATAAGCCTCGATCATGAAAGTGCAACGTGCTCTAAAGCAATTTAACCTATTACTTCAGCACAGCAATACATATGGCCTCCCAGGTATAAGCTACGCATATATTTAGCCCAACATGTAAAGTGAACAGTGTACTGTATTAGAGCATGTGGTTTACCATAAGATTCAGAGCAGCCAACAACAATACCCTGTCGTAAGCATATAAAGGACCAACACGGACGGACCGCCATAAGCTGTTTTGCTTTACATAAACATAGGTATGGATTTCAACTTTAGTTGTTTAGCGTTCTGGCTTATTTGAAATGTAGCAAACAATTTAACATTTAACTAAATAAGGAATGTTAAATGTATTTGCTGTTAATCCCCACAGCCCCCAGTCACAGCTCTCTAGCCCCTCACATAAATCCGCACGCTGATCCTTGTTGAATGAATGCTTTGATTTCGCCAGTACAGAACCAACTATTTACTTTCTTTTTACGAACTTTGAGGGCTTTCCACATTCCCACAGGAACAAGACAAAGCATTTTTAAACGCCGAGCGAAAGTGGACGTCAGATTACTGAGCAGCCAGGGATGATAGCACTCGACATTGCGGGCTATTTGTATGAAGGGACTTAATGAAGTATCAAGCAGGACATCTCACCTTGTGTTGTCTGCCAACTGAGACCCCCGATGAACATTTTGCTGGAAAGAACAGAGCAAAAGTACGGCACGTCAAAACACATATCAAGACTTCATCTAAAGAACGAAGGGTAAACAAAATAAAACATTTACTACACAAACATCCAGATTAATAAAGTAAAGACATATTCGGCCATGTTAGGACAAGCTTATTGGTTTAGGTCCGGCCGATATTACCGACATGTAGGCCTGCATATCCTCAGAAAATAGAAAAGTTAAATTAAACTGCGACCATCGCCTTTCCAAATGAGAAACAACAAAAAGACTAGAGGTCCTGAATGGGTGAGCGGCAGTGAAACACGGTCCAGTGCACCACACTGAAAGCACACAACAGAACGAGCACGTTAGTCTTTTGTCTCCGCGCTCCGGTGGTCTCCCCACTAACTCCGGGGTGATCTTTCGGAGGCAGCAGGCCGAGCCCCGAAGCAGGTAAAGCGAATAGGGAGATTTACCAAGGGTCGTGCGGGGAGTCCGCAGAGGACAGGCTGCTTTGGCTCCCTTCCGTGTCCATTCCGTACCTCTGTTCCCGACTGTGAGGTGCGAGGGAGCGGGGAGTTGCAGACTCAGGGGCGGGTGGCCGAGGGGGGGGGGAGGGGGGGGCGGCCTGTCTAGAGGAGGAGGGACGAGCGTGGTTTACACACACACTCAAGAGCAGAGACTCCGCCTCTGCCCCTCTTTTTGCCGTACTCCCCGCGAATCTCCCTCCTCCCCTCTCTCTCTCCGACCCCTCCCCGTCTCTTTCATGTAACCGTACAGTAGCGCCCGCGCTCGAGTCCTGCGTAGAGGCTGCCTCACGCAGCCTGTCTCAGCCTCCAAGGGTTTGTAAGAGACAGGAAGAGACGACAAACAACCCACCGATTTTCCTCTCAATGTGTGAAGGGCATCGTCATCATCCCTGGGGACAACCACTTCTGTGAGATGCTGACCAAGGTCAATCATAGACCTTTACTGTGACATTGGTTAGGAGGATAGGGATCAGCATCACTGGAATGCCATTTAATGCACAGCTCCACTTATAATATAAAGATAGAACTGTAGTCGACACCTCGGATGTAATCTCAGCTGTTCACTCAGAGTCGGTGTGATTAGTCAGAGGATGTCTTTGACTGTACTGCCGTCAGTAGGCATAGCGAGGTTTCCGTAGTAGCTCATGTTGCAAAGTGACGCTGAGTTTGACTGGATGTCATTATTTGTTGTACTGTGTCTGTGTGAATAGTGAGTTGGTAAGTTGTTTCGTTTTTTATTTTTTTAACGATTTTTAATAGCATAATTATTATCACACAAGAGGGGATCATTAAGACTGCTACCTCAATAAAATATGCAAATTATTTTCTCTGTTGAAAAATCACAAAGGGCTTGTAGGCCTGATGCTTTCAAAAGGTTGCCATTATGTTATTTATAGACATATGATATAGTTATTTATTATTATGGTAGGCCTATGGCTAATTCATTAGGCTATTTAAAAGATTTTTGAAATGATAAGGGGCCACAGTTGGAAATGTCAATCTCAGTAATTTTCTAATAGTACAGTGCATGTCTTGTATCAATACCACTGCAAATACTATTGGTCAACAATTTGATGAAGAAAAGTACTTTAAACCTCCCTATTTCAATAGAGTTACTAGTTAGTGTGTGTGTGTGTGTGTGTGTTGGTATGAGTGTGTGCTTAATGCCAGTTTCTAATGAGCCAGGGCCTGGCTCTACACCCACCCCTCCACCCCCAGCAAACCCCCCTTAGTCCCTCCTACGTCCTCATGTGACCACCTAAATGTCTAAACAACAGATTACAAGCTTTCTATAAGCACTACTTTTGAACCCAGTCCAGGCAGTCACCTGAGCAATCTAACTCTCTCACACAATCCTCTCTCTCTCTCTCACACACACACACACACAACTTTCTCTGACACACATACAAACACATGCATACATACAAACAAACACTAGCTTGTTAGTCTCATGTGTCCAACATGCTGACTCGTGCCCCCATAATAAGTTTTCCACAGCAGGAAGTAGTTCAGGAACTCAGAAACTATTTCAGGAAATTATTATTTTTTTACTCTTTCATTGTGCAGGAACCTCCAGGAAATAGGTTCCAGGAACATATTTCAAGGAACTGTTTGATAAGGTGAACCATGACCTGACAGGAAAATCAGAATGTACAAAACCTAGAAATATTTACCATTAACTGACCTGTTCAAAGAGTGATATCTAGAGAGATAGACATAATTTCCCTAATATGAATTTACGGTAAAGTTGGTTATGTATTTGAACACTAAACCATTACTATAAGGTACCAACACCGGCTGTTTCATTTGCAACTTCCTTCATGTGTTACACACAGTTGTTACTGTCTTGGATTACATGTGGTTTCAGTTCGGAATGGTTTTGGTTCCCTAGATGATTTGGTTCCCCAAATGATTTTCCTCGGTCATTCACACGTAGTATATCCAGACAGAGGTGCTCCTCTAACACTCATTCACACTCATACCCATTTGAAAAGATAATCTATGTCAACAAGAGCCACAATCAACAGTTGAGGTTTTGGATGCCATACTAAACATCACATCACATTCACTGACAGGGGCATTGTACATAGCATACTAATTAAAGACTAGTGCACTATGTATTATTAAGAAAACTGTTGTTAATCTTGGTCATCTTTATTTTCTGAATAAAACATATGTAATACACTCAATGATGTGTTATGAAGACTATCATACTGTGAAAATATTTATCTTTATTTAATGTTAACTTACACTGTCGAGGGGTTGAGGGGAATTAACATTCTAGTCATATCAAAGCTAAAAAAATAGGGTCTTTAAATGCCTTGACTATTCCCTTTAAATGTTATACTTTGATATCCTTATATCGACAGAATAAGGATTACATATCACGGTGTACACACACACACGCACACATACTGTACATATGTACTGGCTGTGTGTGGTAATCGTCCTGGTGAGCCTTGATCTCTGAAAAAGAGAAAAACATTTTGACAGCTGCATTGTGTGTAAAAACTGGAGGAGAGAGCGAGCAAGAAGGAGAAAGTGGACAGAGACAAAAGAACGCCACAGAAAACCCACGCACACACAAAAAGCACTGCAACAATTACAACTTTCCTATAGCCAGACATCCTAATCTTCTCCTGTTACTTGGCCCTGGTGTCAGAGAGAATTAAATGCACTGGCAGTCTGTGTGTCTAACACGTGTGTGTGTGTGTGTTTCTGGTGAAATGCTGTCCGCTGTCCGTCTGCTGGTTGTGCAGGATACAGTGAGTGTGTGAGTGCTGTTGGAGGGGGTGGGTTGGTGTGGGACAGTATGTAGGACAGCGCCTATTCTGACTGGGATATGGGCGTGCTAAATTTCTGCATGCATGATCAATGGCTTTGAATGAAGAGAGAGAGAGAGCGTGAGCGAGGGAAAGAGAGTGAAAGAAAAAGACAGAAAGAGAATCAAGAGGGGGGAGGGGAAGGAATTAGTTTGCAGATTGACAAAAAAAATATTAAATAGCATGCAGATAGGCCTACATTCTTAAAGAGGTAGATTAATTGGAGAATGAGTATGGTAAAGATATTTTACAGAAAACAACATAGAACTCACACAAGGAGAGAAAGAATTGGCTGAGAATACAGAAAAAGTCCAAGTGATGGGGGGAAAGTGTTCTGTGAAATCACTTGTCATATGCAACTCTTGTTCGTCCATTCAGTGTTCTCTGCCAATGCAAAGGCTGTCTTTTCAAGCTGTCAGAGGCATGAAAGAACAAGACTAAAAGACGAACAACTGCTGCAGGGGTAAGATGGGGCTGCTATATATGATGTGTGAAAAAGAGAATTACTATACTGTCATTCCCCATTATACGTAGATGTTTAAATTGTTATTATTGTCATATATTAGTTGTTATTATGTAAATAAATCACTAAGCAATTCCCTCAATTACTTTGTTATTATTACATGTTCAGAGGGTTATTTTTATTATAATGTGTAAATATATATATTACCTTCATTATTCATTGTGCAGAAATTAATACCAGATTTGTCATTATCTCATTGATGTGAGGACATCCTCTAAAGGGCACTTCAAAGTTAAGCGGGACCAGTGTTTCCCAGTCTCTTCTCTTAGATGCTGCTGGCATCCAATCCACAAATAAGCAGTTGTACTTCCCCCGTTTCTCTCTTCCTTTCTTCTTTTTCTCTCTCTTTCACACCCCCACATCACCCAAACACCACCATTTTCAGTGTGGCCTACACAACTCCTCTCCTCCTTTTGTTGGCTTGACCACAACTGACCCTGGAGTGGAGGAGCTATTGTTTTGCGTGCTGACCTCTGACCCCGAGGCCCTGGGACCTGCTCAGAGAGCCAGCGCTGGAGGGGGCAGTGAAGGAGGACCTCCAACTATTGGCCCCTTTGTTTAGATTTCTCCCCTCTATCACTCATTGTTAGAGACATGCAAAGATGAATGAGGCAGAGGGTGAGGCTGCAGGATTCTCTCTCTCTCTCTTTCTTTCTCTCTCACTCTGACACTACCATTATCAGTCCTTCGCTTAGGGAACACATTGTGCTGCACCCCAAGATGTATGGGTTTGTGCATGTGTATGTGCGAAAATGAGTGAGCGATATAGAGAGTAGGAAGGAGAGAGAGAATGAGAAAGAGATAATTGGAAGAGAGAGAAAGAGAGAGAGAATGCATGACCAGGCTCCACAGAGTCCTATAATAGCCAGAGTGATTATTAGTGGATTTGGCAGAGGCAGGCCTTGGTCGTCCAGACTGTTTCCTCACCTGGCAGGTGTCAGGAAGAGGAAGTGCAGTGCACTATGGGAGTGAGTGACTAATGAGCACACCTGTGCCAGAACACAGCTCCTCCCCCTCTTTTTCTCCTCCTCCTCTCCCTCTCTTCTCTGTCCTCGCTCACACAACCCTGGCATCCTCAGGGGAAGGTGGGGTAGAGGGAAGGGACAAAGGAATGATGAAAGAGAAAAAGAAACAGAGAGAGTGAAAGGAAGAGAGAAAGAGAAAAAGGTTAGAGAAAGAACGCAACAGAGAGAGAGAGAGACAGAGAGGTTTTATAAATGTTAAAGTGCACCTGCCAGTGGCTTTGGCGGGGGACTGAACAGAGGCATTAGGTTTGCAACATGAGCAGCAGCCCTCGCATTGGTCATTGGTTTTGAAACAGGGAAGCTCCTCTGGAACATTAATTTGTCAAAATTTGAAACTGAGACAAGGATTTGTACACACAAGGACACACTGACACATGCACACGTATCAACATATGCACACATACCTATTTGGTGACAAGCATGGAGCTACAAAGAGCTGTCAATGTCTTCCATAGTTTCCACTGTAATAATTACACCATTTCTGGCAGTCACACATGTGTTATATCAGCAGTCACCTCTGAGAATTCATTGTCACTCCTGTGTGTTAAATTCAAATGAAAGAGAAAAATATAAACACCTGACAGAGCCACAAAAACATCTGTTATGATCACCTTTTTTCATTTCCTAATCTGCTGGTTTGTATACGCTACATTCAAGAATTTATTTTCGTGCTGTAAGTTTGAAATGAGGTCATAGACCATCTTCCTCGTCTCTGTGTCAAAGAGCGCCTTCACAGCACACAACAGTCATCCATACCTCACTCCCCTCCACCGATCAAAAAACACTTTACTCAAAGTTACATTGAGGCGCAAGTCAAGGCCTAAAACCCTCCCGTGTATCTCTTTTAATCCTTTTTCCACTCCCAGCCCCCCCCCATCCCTTCTTCTGTTCACCCAGCCTATCAACGCCATTCCTGACATCTATTTATATCCCCACCGCCGCCACCCCCCCCCCCCCCACCCCCACCCCATGCCCTGGTCCTCTCCATGCCAAACCTCAGGGATACTCTGGGAGACACAGGAGAGGGGATAGGGATGTCACCCAGCTCCGAGGCGAGGGTGGGGGGTTGAGGAGGGTGGGCTGGGGGTTTCCGGAGAACCCTGCTCAGCCAAGAGCACACGACGTCCCCGTGTATTTTTGTGCTCTTGTTTCTTCAGCCCTCCTTCTAAGCAGGTAATGCCCCTGAGAACACGTCGTGACTATAGTATGACACTGGGACGACCGGGGTGGGACACGTTGCCACCGCAAGTGCAGTAAGTGAGAAGACAAGAGCGCTGCACAGATGTGCAGCAATCGACAGCAGGCAGATAAACATGCCAGCGTAATTACACAAACAAACACAAGCACAGACACGCAGGCCCACAGCCGGGCTAATTGATTGATGGGAGGGGACATAAATTAAGGGATGGCGAGGATGGGACCATGTGATGCACTCTCTGTTCCATTCGGTCATCGATCAGCCTGCGTAAACTCCGCCTCCAACCCCCCCCACACCCCCCCTCCCCACACCCACACACACTCCCTCATTGCCTGCATCTGCCACCGCGTGTCCTGATTGGCTGGACAACACAACAGCAGCAACATCAGCAGCAAGGTGAAGAACACAAGCCACGTCACACTCGAGCTCCTTTGGAGAACAGCAGCCTGAGCTGAAGTGAGCGTCCTGATGACTTTGAAGAGAAAAAAAAAACCCACACACACACACACAAAGAATAACAGCGACACACACAAATGCACACATACACACACTGAAAAACACACACACACACATACAAAAACATACCTAGGGATATGTAAATACACACACACACACATACAGTGTTAGCACAAATACAGACACACACACCTACACACACACAGGAGTAAGGTTAATAGGGCACTTGGTTTCGAGGAGTGTGTGAATCTCTGTCCTGCTCTGGCTGTTGCAATTCTCAGCTGGGTAGGTATGCTTACACCCATCTCAATCTCAGCTTCCACTCACCGCGTCACCAGGGAAACAATTTGCCCTTTTCCATCCACCAATGAGCTCTCGGGAATACCCAGCGCAGTGTTTGTGTGGGTGATGCTGTTTCTGGCGAGGGCTTGAATGGCACAGCAGCCAGAACAACACCACAACAGTAGCCAGGGTTTGTTTGTAGACTTGAGTGACTAACTCATTAGTATTGAAATGTCATAGTAAGCTAGCGCTGGCATGACAATGGTTTCAGATTGTGTGAAACCTTTGCGTAAGCCTTTGTTATTGTCATCTGGTGAATATCGAGGGAGGCACGTTAAATCAGTATACGGGGCAGACAAGCTGTTTGTCTGCTTTATAAATTAAAAAAAAAAAATGTCAATGTTGTTTTATACAAGTCTCCCCTATGAGCTTGAACATTTACTCTAGAGAGGGAAAGATACTCTAGAGAGGGAAAGAGAGAGATTGAGAGAGAGAGAGGGAGGGAGAGAGAATCAGAAAGGGGGAGAGAGAAAGTGAGAGAGCCACAGAGCGAATTAGAGAGTACAGATTGAGTTGACTGAGGGCGGGAAGGACAGCACGTGAAAAGAGGGACAGAGAAAGAGGGAGGGAGGGTGCCGTGGTGCTTTTGTGCACTTTTGTGAGGCTCAGATTGTCTCCTACTCTGGGAAAGTGGAAACTCAACACCCCCTCCTGAGGTCTGGTTACCAGGTGAAAGAGGGAGAAAGAAGGAAAACAGAGAGGTAGAGCGAGGGAGGGGCGAAGAGGTGCAGAGAGAGAGACAGGGGGGAGAGAAAAGAGAGGGAAGAGAAAGAGAATGAGATTGGTTAACAAGGAACAAGAGACAGGAGTAAAGAGAGGAACTGATAAAAAACAGGACCGGGAGAGTGGGAAACAAGGGGAGTGGTAATAAATCTGCCAGTAACCTTTACTGATGGGCCGAGGGAGGGTTTTCACAGGTCAGAACAGCCAAGTTTGGCCGCCGTGATCCTGTTCCATGAGTCAAACAGTTTCATTTTTAACCAGAAAGGTATTTTTTCTTTTCTTTCTTTCTCTCTCTCTCACTTCCTTTCTTTAATAAATAATCAGTTCGTTTCACACTGGTCTGTGATGAATCACTGTGCTTCCAGTAGGCAGATGCCGGAGAGAGCTGCTTGTTCTGTCATAGCACCCCCTCTACTGGACATGCACAGAACTGCAATTATTAAACAGCTCTTCCCATTACAGGTAGATCAACCTCTTTCACAATCATGAATAGGAGTCTTGCCTTTGTTGGATATTTGTTTACAAAGTCATATCCTGCAAATATCTATTCATTAGTATCTAGCTGGGCCAAACCTCCATTGTGTTGTCTGTAACCTGAATGCTTTTTAGAACAGAGACTTGATTAAAGGTGCTCCTTTCATTATACACCTCATTACACATATTAGTTGAAATAGTTATCTTAGACTTATATTAAGTGAAATTAAACTTTATTTGTGACAAAATAACATTTGTACAAATCACGCAGCAAGTCACTGTACACAGCAAGAGGAGACTACAAAAACAGCAAGTTCTCTTTGTCCTATGCTACGAGATCGTTCCTAGTCCATGTAACTAATATCCTTTCAGTACACACCTGCCTCGCTCACACAAAGACATTATAAACAGGGTTCACATTCTTAGTCGTACTTGTTCAGATTTGTAGTTGACATTTTAGGCTATTTACAAACTGAAAATTTGCAATTGCTCGACATCTACACCCCAAGAGAAAATCGAAACATTGCACTCCAATCAAATCATTCTCAATGTCTGACACACACACACACACACACACATACACACACACACAACATATTGTGTACCAGGCATTCTACCACAAAATCAGTTGAAAACAAAAGGCTCACTGGCCAAGTGTTTTGAACATGGCAGGAATGTAGGAGTATTTTCTTTCCTGTACTGACAGTGTCAGGTTACACACTCAGATTAGTGGTGGAGAGAGAGAGAGCAAGCTCAGATAATTGATCGTTCTTGACACAGACATCTGCCACACTCTGTGAAACTGCCGAATCTGTGAAAGGGTGTATAAGTGTGTGGGCGGCCATGTGAGTTTGACAGTGAGGTGTGTGTGTGTGTGTGTGTGTGTGTGTGTGTGTGTTTGTGTTGTGTGCTCACTCAACACCTCTCTCTCTCTCTCTAAGTGTAACATCAAGTACACCTGCCACTGACAGACAGCTGAAGAGGCCATGTGTGCAAGTGAGCTACAGGAACACTAATAATAATATCAAATACCGCCCTGCAATCACGGCACACAAAACATGACAGGTGAGGGCGATAGCGTCAGAGAGGAGGCCTCTTACACCTTCTCCCATTGGCTATGAGCATCCTTTTCATAGAAAAGAGTGATTAGCCACTCTCTCTCTCACACACACACACACACACACACACACATACACCACACAGAAGCTTTGTATGCATGCTTCGGACAGCTAGGAAAAACTCTAACTATAGTGACATTCAGTAAAAAAAGAACCCAGCTCAATGATGATGACTCACATTCAAGTATTGAAGGAAAGGAAAAGGAGGGATCACAAGATGGCAAGGGGACAGGCTTTCCTCTGACAGCACTGTGTGGAGTGGATCCCTTTAAACATTTGTTGTGTATAGATAATTCAGCTGTGGAGCCGCAAGGCAGATAACTAACATGCCACTGCACACATGGACCTGGCTGAGGAACATAACTTGGGGGTTGTTACATTCATTTTGCTCTAAGGAAATTGAGTATTGTGGCCTGAAGGGATGAAATGAGGGAAAAGTTCATTTCCACTGTAGAAGTAACTGCCAGCCCCTCGGACCTCTCCTCCCTTCCTCTCTCTCTCTGTCTCTCTCTCTCGCTCTCCCTCTTTCCTTCTCTCTCTCTCTCCCTCTCTCTCTCTCACCTCACTGACCTCCATTGTAAGCATAGTCAGCCTTGTTGTGCATGACCAGTCTGTTGTCCACGAAATAGAAGCTGTCAGAACGTGTCTCATATGGATGATCCACCATCTGGCGAACTGAGGAAGAATACAAACACACACACACACACACACACATTGTTAGATGTTAGTTAAACACTGTCCTCATATGGCATTTGAAAGGATGGGAACATAAAACTAAAAAAAACAGTTTACAAATTCTACACTGCTGACAGTGTTGCTAATAAATATTTGTCAAAAAATACCACTCTGTCTGTCTGCTCATATACAAGACCGATTGCTGACTTTCTGGCGTTAGTCACTAAAGTCCATCAGCCACTATCGTATTTCATCTAGTGAATAGCTAATTGCATCAGTCTGTTCCCAGTGGAACCATAAATACAAATTACCAGCTCTAATATGATGAAGTCTCCTGTTCTATTTTTTTATTGTCATCTACAAATCTGCATTGATGACTATGCTTAAACATCAGTTTCACTGTTTTAGATCATTCTTTCATCACTGTGGTGCCTTGTGTTTTCACACTCCTTCTCTTTATCTTTCTCTCACTCTTTCTCTCTACCTCTCTCAACCCATATCCACAGTGAGGAGAAACAGTCACGCCTATGTTCGAGGCCCTGGCAGGCGAAGAAGATGGAGGCGCCATCCGGGACGGGTAAGAAGGAAGTGACTCACTCATGCTGTCCGACAGCTGTGGGAACTCGTAGATGTGCTCGCATGTGTTGCGGCTCATGGGAATGCAGAAGCCAAAGTCGAAGTCGAAGCTCTTGAGGAGGTGCTCCTTGAAGTAGTGCCTCTCGATCATGCGGAAGCTGTTTAGGGGTCGTGGGCCCACTGTGAACTCCACTCTGCATGGGGGGGCAAGTGGAGGAGACAATGACTGTTTGACTGTTGTGTACTAAAGTGAGGGTGCGAGTAGGACAGTGAGTTATGCGGCTCAGAGAGAAAATTGATAGAAAAAGGTGAGGCATGGGGGCTAGTGTTCAAATGACAGTATGAATGTGTGTGTGTGAGTGTGTGTGAATGTGTGGTGAGTCGGTGTGCTTACACATGTATGTGAGTGTGCGTGTGTGTGTGTGTGTGTGTGTGTAAATGCCCGAATGTGCTGTTTTACTCACGTGGCTCCCACTGTTTTCAACTTTAGGAAGGCGGTGGTGAACTGGTAACGCACAAACCGCCCAGTGCTGGAATCTGCCTCCCTGTTCTCCTCATCCTCCACTGAGAGAGACACACACACACCCACACCACGTCACATACCACACTCCTCCATTCACCTCAAACAGCCATTACACTGTATCACACCCAAACACACACTTCACAATCACATACATGTGCAAACATCAAAATCACTGTTTCACATGCTGGACATGTTAGTGCGTATCCTCCTAGTATGTAGCCTATATAGCAGTAGTAAGACAGAAACTAGAAACAAAAGTGCAATCTTGCATGCATGCAAATGGCAAAAATACCTACTTTGACAGTGTACAAAAATGTCATAACACAATGCTGTGTTTTACCAGTATGGGGTGGTTTAGCAATCTCAAACAGCACAGTGCCTGTGTCCAAGTCCCTTATCTTGAAGCGGGTGAAATCTATGTTGTAGATGTTGTCCTCTGGTTTGCACAGATAATCTGTAAAGATGATCCACAGAGACTAGTAACTGGAAGGGTTTTAAAGATTCCTTTGCAGTTAATGATGTATTTTGGTGACTATCACCTATTCACTGTGAAAATAGCCTACCTTAAGCAAGTCTATGTAATTCTTTTATATGTTCGAAATAGGCTTTGAATTGAACGAGCACTGTTAAACAAATGTGATTTAAGGTGATCTCTTACTGACAATCCAGTTCAGCCAAGTGGCATTTAACAGTTAGCTGACTGAACTCAACAGGTGTCGCGTGCTCATGATTAATTCTTCGGTCCCATATTCCTTTCTACCCCTTTCGCGATTAAACGAAATTAAACAATTTCGTGTCGACACAAAATAACAAGTCTTTTCAACGTTATTACCAAACTAGTTAATGTCGCAAAGACTGCTTCATACCCCGTGTGGCCGCGCGAAGTCCAAGCACGTCCTCAGATGTGATATTCCGACCCTGCTCGCGGAGCTCATCTTCAGTAACCGGCCTAGTATCCACCTGGCTGCGCCTGGACCGCAGTCTCTTCAGCACCCCGCTAGTCGGCTTGAGCTCTCGAGAAGTCACTGTACTTTGACCTGTTTCTGCAACGGACGCATCGGTTTGTGGCTTAATTCCGCTCATGATAACCAGCGGTTGACGTTTGATCAATGTAAGATGGCGTCCCAGATCACTGTGTAGTTAGACTCTGCATTTTGAAGAATGACTGGCCACTTGTTTTCATGAACACATGCTCAACAGTTGCCATGACTACCAGAGCTAGAGAAAGGATAACTAAATCGGATGGGATGGGTGGCTCTGCATCTAAAAGGAGACGCATTTGATTTGGTGCGTGGTGACGCCTACGCGACAGAGGATTCGCTGCAGAACTGTAGCCTATCCCCAAGCCATTGATCAAATTTCATGAGAATGCTGCCATGTCAGCTCTGCCCAACTATACTCTTTCGTAATAGCCCAGTCTACCTTTTCTTTTAACTTGTTTTGTTTAAAAGTAGCCTATAGTCTACTTGTCAATAGCCTAGAAGACGCCTATCATCAGACTATTAAATGGCAAATTGACAAATAAGTCATAAATGACACTGACAAAAGAAAAAAAAACTTGATCTATGACAAATTACCGGTTACGTTGATGCACGGATATTAATTATTGATGAGAAAATACTGTGCACTAGAGGTGCCACCAAATCAAACATCTAGTCGTGGTAACATTGTAGAAAACAATGAGCTAAAAATCCATTTACACTGTCAACCTTCCTTGCTGACTCACCCTTTGAAAACCTCTTCAACAACACCCTGTTTGAAATTTACATTTTTACGTTTTAGAAAACAATAGAGCGTGACATAACAACTACACCAAAGTTGTCCAAGAAAGAATGGCTTTTGTTTTCATAATGACTACAATGTAGGCTAATGTTTCCCTTTGTAGCCTAGGTGCGAAGTGTGATGGAGAAAACATCCTCAGGAGCGGAAATATTCTCCCGCCAGATGTGGAAAGGGGTAGGCAGAACCAAATATCCTTATGGCCACTGTTCAAACACTTCGACATCTTGCTCAAAGCCAAGATAATCTTGAACTATTTATTTAATAAAATCGTTAGAGTATTCTAATTTAATCAGGAGCCATATGATGCGTCGAATAGACTGAATTAGCCAAATAGATGGGAAAAAATATGAGGATTTTAATCATGATGTTGAAGACGGTGTGCTGAAGAAAGCTGTTCAAAATGAAAGTGCTTGATGTCATGGATCATGTTTTGGATTCGGGTGATGCTGGACCCGCCTCCTACCGAAATTCGAGAGGAAGGGAAGAATTTAACTTGAAAAGTTGCCAGCAATGCGTGGCTCTCTTAATTCACCTTAAGAAAAATTTTTGGAGGTACTTTTAATTCCCAGCCACATTGGTATTAGCAATTGAGTTTGTTGTCCTCTGGAGGATGCCTTCTCATCTCTTTTCTATTGGCAGTGGGTAAGGTCGAATCGTCCTAAACCTGTTTGTCCGGTCAGAGAAAACGAAAAGCTTACGTCCTAGGTGGGAGGGGCTCCAGACTCCTGCTCATACGCCTTGCATGAGATTTCAAGGCAGTGGATCTCGCTATTTGTCAAATGTTTCTCAGCTACGCTTAGTCTAGGCTGTGGCAAGTATTTACCTGGAACTAAAGAAAAGGGATTTACTACCCATCCTAGTGTTCTTACGCTTTCCGATGGAGTTGGATTAGGATTTCTACTAACCGGTAAAGTTCGTTTTTATCTCTAACTCATGGTTTTAGGTGATGTTTACATAAGCTGTCTGTTGGCTTGGGGCTGATAAATGTCCGGGTGGATATGAAACATCTGGGAACTCGGAACTCGGCCTTTGTGTCTGTATGCTGCTCCCCAATCTGGAGACTGTTGCATGTCACCCATGCAATCTCTGGTACCAATTCATACTTTAGAGTTTGTGTGACACTCTCTTTCTCTCTCTCTCGCTCTCTCTCACTCTCTGGGTATGTATCCATCCCGCTCCTTGGGTTCATAGACAGACCGTTCATTGTGACCTGCCTGCATTTATCAGTAACTTATTAGTGGCAGGTGAAGGTTGGTTTATATGTCAGATGTGGCTACCTGGGGGCATAAAACAGCATGTGGCAGACTTTTAGGTCAAAGTTCCCCCCTATCTAATTTGAGATGTTTATCAAAGGGAGAGCATATTGACTTCAATGGTCAAGACTTTTAAAGTTCAGAGTTCATATAAGGAACACGCACACCACACTTAAGGACAGTCTTTTCCTTAAACCCTCCATGGTCAGCGTGTTTCTCTCCAAAGTCCCAACCCACCACTCTCCTTGTGATCACATTATACAATTTAGGCAGAGCGAAGCATACCAGATTAGTGATGTTATTCGATCAACTCTCTGGAAGTTCGTTCAAAATATCTTTGCCCTCAGCTGGCCTTGCGTTGAAGTTTCCTTGATCAAAGAGCGCTCTCACTGGCAATCCACCAAACAGGAATTGGCTTGAATTTCATGCTCAGCAAATAGAATTTTCTTGCCAGGAACATCAGGAGGGTTAACAGTTTGTGACTGATGAGAGATCCTCTGATTGCAGTGCTTATTTTTCCTGTAAGGCCCCACGGTGGTCGAGGAGCAACACTCTTGAGTCCTTGTCCAACAAAGAAAAGCAAACTCACATCCCTCGAGCATGGCATGCAATCGGGCATATATTAAAGCCTTTTTAGGAGGAGGTTGTGTGACTCGCTTATACAGAGTGATTACAGACAATGTTTTCAGCAGGAAGCTGCTTTCAACAGAGCTTTCCTTCAGGGTCTGTTTCTCAGACTGTGTACATCGTTTCAACCCCGAAACATCAGTGTGTAGTCGGACCGGTTGTGCCATGCTCCCGTACAGGAAAAACTTGACAGAGACAGAGGGTTTTACCCCATAATGGAAGGGAAACCGGCAACCCTGCCTTGCCTTAAGTGATATGGTTCATATTTGAAACACTGTAAACATTTTTCAGCCTTTTTTACACAACCACTCTGTCGACGCACACCCTATGAGCTATCCCTTTCCTAACTCCCATATTAGCAAATCCAGGTCGTATCCAAGTCTACTCAGGAAGTCATGCAAACAAAACATGCCTTGATATGAGTCATTTGTGGCTAATTGGAGGAGTACTGTGGGAAGCAGAGAATATAACAACATACGCCAGGGAGACTTTAGGCTCTGTGGTAACACTCAGCCTTCTTTTCTCTGTTTGCTTCAGTGTGTGTGTGTGTGTGTGTGTGTGTGTGTGTGTGTGTGTGTGTGTGTGTGTGTGTGTGTGTGTGTGTGCTTAAAACAGAGAGATAAGAGATTAGGTTGTAACTTGCCCAGGGTGGAGAACTATACACAGTGTGGCTACAGAGTTAGCCTCAGAGTTGTTTTTGGATTGTTGTGAATCAGTTCCGAGTTTTCTTGCCGACACTATGACAGAAACCTCATTCTGCAATTTGTTTTACCCAAATCCACCATGCATGGTTTGCCATGCAGTTAACAAAGGAATGTATTCCCACAGAGAAACAAAGGGCATATTTTTAGTCACAGCTGATTACAAGAGAAATTCTTGAGAAACAATGAAGCAATTTTTCAGGTGGTGTCATTCACTCAAGATATCAGGGTGTGAGTCTTGCACTTACTTGATCTCTATTTATTTGGAAGGGTGATTTACCAATGCTGGATCAAGGTTGGTGTCGTGAAGCCTTGCGCACGCGCATTTCTGCCGAAATATAGTGGAGGGACTTGTCTAAAAGGACTTTGGTACAGTGTATGACGTATGAACATTTTTGCATTATATTGCGTTCTTTGAGTGTTTTCCACCAAACAGAGTAGAGACTTTGACCACCATGAAATATTTGTGTGAGCTCTATGCTTTTCAAGCCTTTAAATAGCAGTTGTGGTTGAAAATTGCAGATACACAGAAACAGAAAGTGTGAGAACAGGTTAGCAAGAGAGCCATCGTTCTGTCGAAGTTGATGTCAGAGGGTGTGTCAAAGTTCTCACAGCTAACGCTTGAATGTGAGATCTACACTTCCGAGTGGCAAAGTAAAGGCCCAATTAAAGGAACCCCTTGTGACACACTCTCCCACACAAAGAATATATTTGGAGTAATAATACACACATAGCATCTCTTTCTTTCTTTCTTTCTTTCTTTCTCTCTCTCTCTCTCTCTCTCTCTCTCTCTCTCTGTCTCACACACACATACACACACACACACACACACACACAGTCACATTCCCTTTACACAACATAACTAAGAAATGTAAACTAAACTAAAAGATTATAAGTAGAGAACATGAACTGTACATTTCCCCCCCTGAAGCCTGGTGGACATGATATCTTTTACAACGTCTGTACAGTTTCTTTCTTTTATGTCTTTTGATAACAGAGGCTGAGAACAAGACATACCTCATTGTTTGTTAAGTTTAACACAGTACAGCTGACACAGCACATGGAGTGCCTCCCCTGAGTTATATTATTTTTCTCTTCCTTCTACAGGTTGTGTGTAGCCATGGCTACGCAGGTGGGAGTAAACTCAGGTGAGGGTGGGCAGACCCCCTCTCCGGGGGCCAGAAAGCCCAATTTAGCCCCCAAACCTCACCTCATGCCCAAGCCTTTCACCCTGCAGAAGACACCCATCCGTCAAATAGCCGCTCCGAAGACCTCAGTCAGTAAACCGGCCTTGCAAACCACTGCCCCAGCCAAGCCAGTGCCAACCACTACCCCAAAGCCCACTCCGAATGTCCCAGCAAAGCCAGGCCTTTCCAGTAGCTCTCAACTAGAGGCGATTGCTTCCACTCCAGCAGTCAGTCCTAAAACTACTCCTGCTGTGGCGGCAAAACCAGACAAAACCATTTGCGATCCAGATGTTGCGTCTCATGCTACTCCAGAAGCCACTGCCTCAAAGCCTGAACCAGCAAGCCTTTCAAAAACTCCCCCACCTGTGGCTCCAAAGCGCACACCTGTCGTGCCAACCAAACCAGACCAGGCTAACATTATGAAGCCAGACTTACCTAAAAGTAATGATAACAGTAAAGGTAGTACGGTCTCCACAGAAGAGCTGAACCTGCCAAAGACCAATGATGTTGGCGTAAAGCTAAGAAGCAAGCCTAAGTCTATAGGTATCTCAGATCGTCAACAGCACGAAGAGGCTCTGAAAGAAGGTCAGGGGCCTGACAAAGCTGAATCTATCTCCAGTCCAACCACAGAGACCTCAGACGGCAAAGCCAACTCTCGATGGCCCATCCGGAAGCGTCTTTCGATGGAGCTGACCTCCAGGTTCGAGTCCCTATCCGTCCCTCCAGCAGTTCCCCTTCGGCCGAGCAAGGACAACAACCAGGAGCGGTCGGGCAAAAATGAGCCGATCTTTCCTCCGGGAGGACTCAAAGACCGAGGATCAGATGCAGTCCAGACCACTCCAGATGAACCGGATCAGAAGCCCAAACCCACAGTGGTGCCCCGGAGAGAGTGGAGGAAAAGCGAAGAGAAGGAAAATGAAAAAGAGAAAGAGAATGAAAAAGAGAAAGAGAAAGAGAAAGACAAGGATGAATCCAGCGGCGGCTCCATTAAACGGCGGATCAGCATGCTGCTGGACTCCTCGGCCGCCTCCCAGCAGCGAGAGTCCAGCAAAAGAGAGGAGCAGCCACCACCATCACCTGCTGAGATCTCTGTGGATGTCAAGCAGAGAATCAAAGAGCTGAAATTGGATATTGGAGTGTCAACAGACACCACAAGAGGGTAATTTGAGTCTTCTATTCCGTCCACATACATTTCATACATATTTTGCAACCTCATCCTTTTGCAATTTCATATCAACACTATGTGGACAGAAGTATTTGGACGCCTGCCATTACACCCACAGGAACTTCAATGGCCGCCCATTCTAATCCCTAGGTATTAATATGGAGTCAGTAACTCCTTTGCACCTGTAACAGCTGCAAAGCTGCACTCTGTTATAAAAGATTTCCACAAGATGTTAAGAGTGTCTGTGGAAATTGTTGCTGACTCATTCATAAAGCGTACTTTGTGTATTTGTGAAGCTTGGCTTCTAGTTCATCCCAAACGTGTTTGATGGCATAACCATCATCAATTGAGAAACCTTTTGTCTATGGGCCAGTCAGTTCTTCCACACCAAACTCTCTCAACATTGTCTTCATGGACCCTGCTTTGTGCACTGGGGTACAGTCATGCTGGAACCAAAAAGGGCTTCCCCGAAATGAAAAATGTCTCCAAAATGTCTTGGGACACTGAAACATTAAATTTCCCTTCTCTAACCTCTGAAAAACAACCATTATACCATTGTCCCTCCACAAGCATGACTTCACAGAGTGCACAAAGCAAGGTCAAGGCAAGACATGTTGAAGAGATTTTTGGTGTGGAAGAACTTGACTGACATGGGAGGACCTTTGTGAGGAACTGGAACAGACATTGCAAGCCAGGCCTTCTTGTCCAACACGAGTGCCTAGCCTTACAAATGCTGGAAGTGGAAGCTGTTTTAGCTGCAAAGTGGGGATCAATTCCATATTAATGCCTATGGATTTAGAATGGGATGCTATTGAAGTTTCTGTGGGTGTCATGACAGGCATCCGAATACTTTTGTCCATATAATGTTATCATGTGTTTAATCAGAGCATTCACATAGCATAAATCACACCTTCTCATGTGCTCATATGCCAATGCTAGTCATTAAAACCACTATACACATCAGACTGAATGTGGATGCTAATTGCATTTAGTGCTAGACTAATCACCTTTAATTGTGTTTGCAGCTCTCCATCCCAGAGACCATCAGAGAAATCCCCCAGCGGGTCTGCAGAGCTGACAGCAGAAGGAGACTCGGCGACAGCCCCGGTCCTGGTGGAGCACGCTGTCAACAGTGTACCTGCCGTAGGTGTGTGTGCGGTCAGTGAGAGTGTGGCCTTGGCTCCTCTGGAAGACAGAGCCCAGACCCTCCGCCGCTCTGGAGGGCCTGGTGTGCTTGCAAAGCAGGAAGAGGAATCCTCTGGAGAGGAAGAGGAGGAAGAGGAAGAAGATGAACAGGTAGAAGAGGAAGAGGAAGGCACAGGGTCCAGCCCAATGCCTCTCTACCGAGGTCTCTTTGAGAGCCAGCTGGAGGCTGAGAAAGACACGGAGCGAGAGGAGGAAGAGAAGGAGCGAGAGGAGGAGAAGCTCAGGCTGGAGAAAGCGAGGGAGAAACAACAGGAGGAAGAGCTGAAGAAGCAGAGAGAGGAGGAGAAGCAGAGAGAGTGGGAGCGATTGCAGCAGGAGCGAGAGAAACAGCTGGAGGAGGAGATGAGGAGACAAAAAGAGGAGAAAGAGAGGGAGAGACTGAGAGAGATCGAACAGGAAAGAGAGAGGGAGAGATTACGGCGGGAGAAGGAACGTGAAGAGGAGGAGAAGAGGAGAGAGAAGGAGGATGAGGAGAGAGAGAGACTCCGAGAGGAGCTAAGGAAAAGAGAAATGGAGGAAGAGATGGAAAGGCAGAAGAAAAAGGAGGAGGAAGAGAGGCTAAAGAAAGAGGAGGAGGAAAGAGTGACACTGGAAAAGGAGAGAGAGAGACAGAGAGAAGAGGAGGAACGAATAAGCTTGGAAAAAGAAAGACAACGGCAGAGAGAAGAGGAGGAAAGGCTTAGGTTGGAAAGAGATGAGGGAAGAGGAGCAGAGAAGACAGAAAGAAGAGGAGGAAAGAATAAGATTGGAAAAGGAGAAGGAACGACAGAGAGAAGAAGAAGAAGAAAAGCTTAGACTAGAGTGGGAGAGGGAGAGGGAGAGAGAGGAGGAGATGAGGAGACAAAGAGAGGAGGAGGAAAAAATAAGGATAGAAAAAGAGAGGGAGAGACAGAGAGAGGAAGAAGAGATGCTGAGGCTGGAAAAAGAAAGGGAGAGGCAAAGAGAAGAGGAGCGAGAGAGAGCAAGACAGAAGGAGGAGGAAGAGCGACTAAAACAGGAGCTAGAGAGGGAGAGACGGAGAGAAGAGGAGCTACAGAAACAAAAAGAGGAGGAAGAAAGGATGAGACTCGAACAAGAGAGAGAGAGACGGAGAGAGGAAGAAAAGTTGCAAGCGGAGAGGGAGAGAAAAGAGGCAGAAGAGAGAGAGAGACAACTGGGGAGAGAAATGGAGAGACAAAGAGAGGAGGAAGCAAGACAGAGGGAGGAAGAAGAACGACTGAAGAGGGAAAGGGAGAGGCAGCGAGAAGAGGAAGAGAGGCTTAGACTGGAAAAAGAAAGAGAGGAGGAGAGGAAGCGACAGCAGGAACAGGAAGAAAGGGACAGGCTCGAAAAAGAGAGGGAGAGACGGAGAGAGGGAGAGGAACGACTTGAGAGAGAAAGACAGCGACAGAGAGAGGAGGCAGAGAAGCAAAGACTGGCCGAAGAGCAGCAGAGACAGTTGGAGGAAGAGAGAAAGAAGAAGGAACAGGAGGATAGAGACCGGGCCCTTGAACAAGAGAAAGAAAAACAGAGACGGAGGGAGCAAGAGAAAGAGAAAAACACAATGAAAGAAGAAGAGAAGCAGTCAGCGCCAGTAAAAGAGGAGGTTGCAACATGCAATGATTTGATCAGTTTTGACATGGATGAGCCACCGTCCGCTCCAGCAGCCCAATCCGTCCCGTCCAGTGCTGCTTCCCACACTGCCTCCCAGCTGGAGCCGGAGGTCACCTATGATAACCACTCAGTGGGGACGTTCCGGAGGTGGGGCACCAAACCCAGACCTTCACGCAGACTCCACCAGGATGAGAGGCCCTCTGCTGGGCTCGAGGTCTCTGTGGATGGAAGCCCCCTGGATGATGGCCCACAGAAATCAGATGTGGAGCCTTTAATTGCAGCTGAGCCACGTGCTCCAGAGCCAGAGCACCGGCAGCCCACCCTGGCGCCCTCTGCTCAGGAGGAACAGGAAGAAACCAAGGTCAGCTTTAATCAGTGTCTCTGTGTGTGTTTGTGTGTGTGCGTGTGTTTGTGTGTGCGTGTGTTTGTGTGTGTGCGTGTGTTTGTGTGTGCTTGTGTGTGTGTGTGTGTGTGTGTGTGTGTGTGTGTGTGTGTGTGAGAGAGAGTGATTGAGTGTGGATTTTTAATCCTACATGTACTTGCTTGTATGACAGAGAGAGAAAAATGTGTTCTTGTGATCACACGCAAGATAGAATGTTGGTATGACGGCCGCAGACGAACCTGAGAAAAAAAAATGAGACAAAAATTTTGGGGGGGAAAAGACTTAGGGAATGAGACAGATAGTAAAGGAAACGATGGAGTCCATATTGTTAGATAAGTGATAGGCTGATAAGCCTTTTAAGGGCATGCAGTTAGCCTGGAATTTCCCACTGGTTTGACCTGGTAGCAGAGTGGCCTCATGATGTCAGGAAACTGCAGAGGGAGTCACATGCACATGAATGCGCGGATTAACGTTTGACAGAGAGTAATGAACGAGGTGTTTTACTGAAACTCGCAGACCAAAACACACACATTTGCACACACACATACATACATACACACACACACACACACACACACACACACACACATACACACACACACACACACACACACACACACACACACACACACACACACACATACACACACACACACGTAAAGGCGACAAAATCATGATATGAACACTTCTGCCCTCTGCCACTTCTTATCTCTAACCAGCCAACACCAATCACAAACAAAAGTTCTATTTCAGTTAGTTAGCTGTTTTAGACATGCTATGACAAGCTCTGTGCAAGGATCACAGACATGGTTTGACAAGACCTATGCAAGGAAGTGCCAAAAGGTTTCACACACGAACATAAAGAAATGCCTAAAGTACACATACAGGGCCTCTCCAAAGCCATTTTTAGATGTGCTGAAATTCCTGTGAAGGACGGATTCAACAAGAGTAGGAAATCCTGACTAGAGAAAAAAAAAAACAAGGAAATGGTTTCCCCCCAGACATCTGTACCGCCCTCTAGTGGGAGATGTCCATCATCAGGAGACTCTTCCCTGAAGTTCTGAAGTGTTTTTTTTTTATCTATATAGATTTGATCTGAGACTTATCTATCTTGCTTGCCTCAGGCGCCCTTTGGTACCTTGTTGTGTGGGTTGAGCACCAAACATTTGTTAGCATTTTCTACGGAAAAATACACACCAGTAACTAGTGCAACTAAAGATAGCAGGACTGTTAATCATTGGTTTATTTTATCTTTATATCTGACTGGATTGGATTTCTTCCAGCCTACTCAGTTGTAAACTGTCTTGGTTGAACACATCAGACAAATGAGCTGATGTAAATGGCTGCATGTAAATGTGTGATGCAAATAGATGGTCATTATGGAGGAGATGAGATAAGTAACTTAGAGTAGTCGCCCTTTTTGTATCACTGTGCTTCTTGTGGAGTTTCTTTTCATGTTTTTTTTGTTGTCCTAAGCTGAGCTGAATGCTTGCACATGATGATGACGCTAACAATAGCCCACATTAGCTGCAAATCAAATAAAGGGTTAACTTTCTGTGACGGCTGACTGCCCCTGAAAATACAGCTCTTCTGTGGTTTACCTCGTTTTTTTTGTAAACGTCTAAGAACAGAAGGTAACTGAATGTACGTGTATGCTTGTATGTGACTGTGAAGTGGACAAATTTCAAGTGCAATAAGCCACAAAAACGCTGAGTGTCAGATAAAATGGCTGATAGGTCAACATTTTTGCTTGCCCATTTAAGGACGTGTTTCTATTTTCATCTGGGTTGAGTCTTGTGCTTTGTCGCCGACATCTGCTCAGAGTGTTGGGACGAAGGCAGAGATGGCTGTGGGAAAGGATGGGGGCAACATCTGGGCTTGTCATCATCATCCTTTCCCCTTCTCTGCTTAGTCCTTCATTTTTCCCTTTATTACTCAGATTTACGATTACAAATAGTAATATTAACGTCCGTGCCACGCTGAAAATACTCCACTCTCATTCGCTGATAGGCATCTCTACATCAGAATACCCTAAGTTTTCCTATGTCGCCATTTCATCACATCATCATTTTCACATGTCAGTCATAGCTCTGTTCACTCCTCTCTTATCCCTCATTGGCTGGTAGACGTTCCTACATGAAATACCCTTAAGTCTTCATATTATGTCCGTCATCATCATTTTTATTTATTAATCATAGGTCCTTGTCACTTCTTTCTTAAAGAAGTAGTCTACTCAAATGTGGCTGGGATTCATGACTAGTAGTGCTTCTATGCAGACATGCAACATCTCTGGGGAGTGTTTGATGAGTAAACAGCAGCTGGACTGTTCCCTGTAGAACAGGACACATCCCTGTAGGGTCCTCACAGAGAGAATGGGCCAGAGGAAGTCTCACTGAAAGGACAGAAAGATGAGAAGGTCAGTCAGGACAAGATAAGGTAGACCAGAGCTGTTAACAAAGATGAGGCCTTTGGTCAGAGGACACTGAATGACTGTTGAAACATGCTTAAATGGTGCTCACAAGCTATGCATGGATAGATAATATTGACTCAAGGTCTAGTGGTAGACATAATATGTAACACACAACAGAGAGGCCAAACTTGTCACCATCAGCAGAAAAGAAAGAAATCATCTCTGTCTGGCACCGTCAGTTAGATGAGGTTACTTTGTTGTGTGACCAGCAGAGGGCGCTGCTGCTTATGTTGTTTTTGGGGGAGGGCATTTTTTCTGTGACTTCCTTTTGGGGGAGGAGTAGGGGATGGGGGATTGCCTCATGTTTATGTCTTGCAAAAACTAACAGCATTTAGCTGTATTTTGGAATGGTATATCCCCAGTCTTTTGTTACAGTCATTATCTATTTTTGATCAAATGTTTACTTTACAGTTGCATGTCAGATGATGACAGTGCCATGGTATTTGTAAGAAACTAATCTGAGCTGGTAAGCTGCTGAACTGTTCAGTGATGTCAGCTCAATGTCACTTGCAGTCAGGAAGGGGGATGTCTTTTAATGTGTACACAATATGTCAGACTCCTATTTGGCAGACAGACCTTAGGGATCCATTAGACTGAAGTGGTTAGACAGACACAAATATGGAGCGTCATCCCTGGCAAAGAGCTGTTTGTGTAGGAAAGTTCACAGTGTTTGCAGTCAGAGCCACAGCATTTTCTCTCTTTACCTCCCTCTCCCCCTCCCTCTATCCCCCTCTCTCTGTGGCTCTTTGATGCAAGCATTGCATAAATACCAAACATGGTCTCTAATGGAGACTAGTTTCTCCCTCTCCTGTGTTCCTAGCCCCTCCCAGTCTCCTCCCCTAGCTGAACGATTGCCTCCTCCTCTTTCTCTCCTTCTCTTTTTCATTCTCTTCCTCCCTGGCACTCTCCCCCTCTCTTTTATTCTCCCTCTCTCTCTCCCCCACTTCTCTCTATCTCTCTCGCTCACTGTGCAAGCAGAAAAGGGCCCATGAGAGAGGGAGATAGAGAGAGAGAACGAAACACTGCCATGCCAAGACCCATGGTTCACACCTTCCCCCCCTCCTCTCTCTCCCTCCCTCTCTCACTGCCACAGCCCCCCTCCCTCCATCCCTCTCTACCCCTCACACACAGACAGTTCTCTCTTCCACACGTTTCATTCACTCTCTTCAGCACTCTATGGAAAGTCCTGAACACGTACGCAGCCAGTAGGTTGTGCGTGTGTGTGTGTGCGTGTGTGTGCGTTTGTGTGTGTGTGTTGGCAGGGCTGGGGCTGCGCTTGTTTGGAGGAAGTGGAGGTGCAGGAGGACGGCCTTCCTCTCTTTTCCGGTACCTGCCCTTACCTGCAGCAGGGAGAGGCAAAAGAGCGAGAGAGAAAAAGAGAGAGAGAGAGAGAGGGGGGAGTGTATAGCTCGTGCTACCAGGAACTTCTCGCAGCTGTCTGAACAGAGTGCAGCTTTGTATCTGCGATTCCTTCTCCTCTCGTCTGCCTCCTTCAGCTGTGGATCGGAACAAGATGGACTGAGACAGAGACAGAGAGAGAGAGAGAGAGAGAGAGAGAGAGTGGGAAAGGGCACGGAAGGAGGAGGAATAAGGATCGAAATCCATGGCCAATCCATACCTGAGCTAACATTTTGACTTCTGAGTCATCTACCTATTCAACTCCAGGATTTGCCTCTTCTCGTTGGACTGAGAGAAAACGGGGAAGCGACGGATCTCCAGGTGGTACATGCCGATTTGCCTCCACAGAGCGCAACTTGACAGGTTGGGTGTGTGACTGACGGAGAGTAGGGGACGCGGGGGGAGATAAAAACAGTGATAGAGAGGCTGTAGTGACAGTGATTAGAGTGTGTTGAGTAGAAAATGTAAGATAGATCAACACACTGAAAACTGATTGAGGTGTTACAGATAGTGTCTGGGTTTTGTATTTGTGGTATGTACTTAGTGCAGACCACTGGACTATTGGACCGCACCAGCTGTTCTGTTATCGCCGTGACACTGTATGAACGTTTGTTGACTGTTTTCCCATGGCAAACAGTGTTACAGTCAGACATATTACGTTGCATATGTTATTGCACAAATGAACGTTTTCTAAACCTAGGAATTAAGCCATTAGTTTACTCATTACATGTACGTCATAATTGACTACAGAGTGGATTAAAAACTAGGAAGAGGCCTGTTGAGTGTTAAACAGTTACAGTTAATTGCATTTTTATGAAAAATGATTAACCAGTTGTTTAAACACTAGGGAGGGCTTTTTAATTGGACATAACATTTTCATTGGTCAGATAGGTTTTCACTGACAGCGATGACAAGACAGGATCACTAGTAGACGTGTTCGAGAGATGAGCTCATTAGAAAATGTGGAGATTGCACTGGTCAGCTTTGAGATCTTTGTGGACATGAGGACATGGCTTCTGAAGAATCTAGCATGACCCACCCTGTGCTGTATGTGACACTGAGCCACATGGATACGTCTGACTCGCCGAAGAGACCTTGTGACTGAGGCATTCGCTGAATGTAAGCAAAGCGCCGCCACCAGAGCATTTGCGGTCGAGGCTTTTCTGGGAACAAAGCCTCTACACACACACACACACACACACACACACACACACACACACACACACACACACACACACACACACACACAACGCACCTCGGAGTGTTTGGCTCATAACTACAACTGACTCAAAACAGACTCAAAGCCATATTGGACCTACTCTGTTGAAATTCTGCTGGAGGACCAGGATTTGGGCAGCCTGAAGATATCCAAATTCCTCTGCAGTGACCAAGGTTTTTTGGAGATAACTCCACTCACCACCACCCTTAGGATGCAGTATCTGGGCGACAAGCTGACCACTGCCCAGGCCCAGGTGTCCGGCTGGGTGGGCAATGTGCGCCGCTCCCTTCAGGGGGCGCTGGACGTGGTGTCAGGGGCCCTGCAGCAGCGCGGCTCGCAGGGGGCCGAGGAGATGGGGGAGACGGAGGAGGACGACTCCAGAGCCGGGGGACACGGGAGGTTCCAGAGGGCCGTGATGCCACTGCGCAGCCTGGCGACCCGGAGCAGGCGGTCACTACGCAGCCTCTCACTCCGCGGGCGCCAACGGCTCTCTTCACGGAAGAGGCCGGCAAATGGGGATGCTGTAAGGCACCTTTTACAAACACACACACACACACACACACACACAGTCACTTCAGCCTTCATCTCTGGAGGCTCAGGCTACTACCGAGTGTGTGTCAGCGGCTAGGAATGTTGTTGTTTGAGGAGGTACTTCTTGACTTTGTTCACCTCAGTCACTTAACGTTTTGTGTTTATAATGCCACACTAGTTCACATTCTCAGGATACCCAAGTTAAATTAGTGAACTATTTTGTTTGTGTTGCATTTAAGGATGCATGAGTGCATGTATCTGATCCTCCAAGTGTGGATTTGACTGAAAATCCTTTGATAGATGAAGGGTTATTATGAGGCAATTTGCGCTGAGGATTTTGCAGCTTGAGATAGCAGAGGGATGAGTACAATGCCTCAGCTACAGATTCAGGCTTGTCCGAGGCAAAACTTTCACTTGGCTGCCAAAGCTGGTGCTCCCCACAAACGCTCCCCGCTAATCACCCTCTTTCTCCACTCCTTCTCTCACGCAACACTCCTCCCGCACCTACCGGACCCTTCCTGTCCCTCCCTGACTATCCTCCCACTCAGAGCCACTGGCACATCCGTCCGTCTGTTCCGTCCCTCACAGTCCATCTCTCAGTGTGTCCCTCAGTATCTTCTGGACGCCCTCTTATCTGTCTTGCTCTGCAGTCTGCAGCAGGACGGGGATTCTTGAAATAGTCCTAAAGCGACGTCGCTTAACGGCTCTTACAGCAGCACAACTCGAGCTATTCATCAGTGTGCTCTGGGATGCTTAAAGGAGAATTCCGGTGTGATATTGACCTAAAGTGTATTGAAACATGATACCGAGTGTGAACGTATGTCTCATAGCCCATCTCTGCTTGTCCCCTGCACTCCAAAATCTGGCTTAGTTAGCCGATGCTACCAACAGCTTTTTCAATAGTGGTGCTTTCGCATCGGGCTAGCCATGCAAATAAATCACTGTTTTACACCCATTTACGAGGCTCAATGTATCTCCACACTTCATTGGTAGACTTACGAGGGCCCTGACATTTAAAACGAGACATTGAGAACTTTGAAAAAGCACTGGTAGTTTACTTACAAGACGATTTATACAGACAGTATCTTCAATGGGTTTAGCGTTTGCAGCCATCTTGAATTTAGTCACGATAAGTCGAAAGCAACAGCAGTAAGAATGAACAGGTATGATAAGGGATCAGATTCCAAAATAATTTAGTGGAAATGCATGGATTCCAGTTTCTTCCAGTAGCAGCAACTGGAATCCATGCATTTCCACTGAATTATTTATTATATTTTATTATAAAATAGATTTTGGAGTGCAGGGGACAAGCCGAGATGGGCTATGAGACATACGTTCACACTCGGTATCATGTTTCAATACACTTTAGGTCAATATCACACCGGAATTCTCCCTTAAAGTGTCTGCTTGCTTAAAAGGAATCTCCCACAGCAACTAGAAATACAAATTGAATTGCATGGGACAAGCCTGGCTACCATGTGAAAGTGCAGTACAGAGCTCATTTGTCCCCTGAACTGGCACTCATGCATTCAAGACTATGGTCACAATGTTTATCACAGAGTAACATGTAATTAACTGCTAAGCTTGGCACAGCTTGGTATAAATATGTTCATTTTAATGTTAATGTAGTGTTTATTGATGTCATTTTTGTTGCTGCAGACTAAAGCACCTGCTAAGGACTAAACATAAACATCTCTGAAAGAATGTTGGCCATTTTTAGTAGTCACGGAGATGATGTCCGATGGAACTAGAGGTATGTCCTGCCAGTCCCAGAGCGCGGAGGGGAGGGATGTGGAGAATGTGATGAGCGTGTCAGACAGACTGACAGAGAGACGGAGAGAGACACAGGCAGGAAGTGGTCTGGTATCCGCTGGCCTGTCACAGGGACACTAACAAAGGCCAGCGCACAGAAACCTTCAAGTGTGCTGAGGGGTTGTTATCTGTGAGAAGGAGAGCCACATGTCCGTGTTTGTGTGTGTGTGTATGTGTGTGTCTGTGTCTGCGTGTTAAGATGCTACTCATGTTTTAAACAGCACCATGCTGTTTCCGCCACTGATATGTGTGTTTGGGGGATGGCCTTCAATAGTTCCCTAAATAAGTGACATCCTCCTATGCCTGTCATTTCATTAACTGTTTTTTTAACCTCCTGTTGTGTGCTATTCAGTGAGCTTAGGGGAGCCTCTTTCTGAAGGGCTTTGTGCTTCTTTGTGTGGGACCCACCACCTTGCTCTCTCTTTCTCTCTCTCTCTCTCTCTCTCTCTCTCTCTCTCTCTCTCTCTCTGTGCCTCCCTTTGTTTGTGGCTGGTAGGTAGAGGTGAACAACTGTGGAGTAGGTAGAGCTGCAGAAAGACTAGAATATTTGTCCTATGGAAATGACTTTGAATGCGTGAGTTGGTGTGTGTGTGTGTGTTTGTGTGTGTGTGTGTGTGTGTGTGTGTGAGAGAGAGATAAGAGGCCCCACAGGCTTGTTTCCATATGCATGTTTTATTCCTGGAATGTTTGAGAAGGGTGGAGATGAGGTTTTGAGTGCATGTGTGTGTTTGTGTGTGTGTGTGTGTGTGCTTGTGTGTTTGAGTCTGCCACTGAGATTCTGAAGAGCCACCTTTGTGTGGCTTTGATAGCCCAAAACACTAGCGGCCTCTGTATGACAAAGCTCCCGCACTGAGGATACGGGGCGTCTCAGAAGAGACTTTTGTGGAATCCTGCGCTGTCTGAACATGTCAACCCCCCTCTCCTCCCTTCATCCTCCTCTTATTTTATAGTTTGTCTGGTCTGTATGCTCTTCCACTCATCTATTCACTCGCTTCCTGGAGTGCCACCTGGAGAAACATAACAGTGATACTGAAGTGGGGTATTACTCTTCGAAGAAGACCTTTATACTTGAGTGCCTTTCCCTCAAAAGCACAAACAGATGTTTTATGTCTCGTTATCCTAATACATCACAATTGTATAGCCATAGGTGTGGTTTTTTAATAAAGGCTTAAAGAGTGAGGCGGTGGTTATTTAACAGCAGGGAGTCATTATCTGGCAACCTTGGTGCGTGATCTGGCAACCATGCCTCGTGATTTGGCTGCTCTGATTCATGATCTGGTAGCCCTGTGTCACAATCTGGCAACCTCCATTTATAATCTGTTAGCCGTGTGTCATGATCTGGCAACCTTGATTCATGATCTGGCCTCCCCAAGCTGGTCGCTGGTGGCAGGGGTGGGTGGGGGTGTGGGTGGTGTGAGGTGGTAGTTTGTCCACAGGAGCAAGAGCAGCAGCAGCTGCGTCAGTGAGGCGTTGCTCCCCTCCAGCTCGCCTCTGTTTGTTTTTGGTTTAGTCATAAGTGCCTTACATGGCTGTTCTGCCAGACAGAGAGAGAGTGCAGGAGAGAGAGGGAGAGAGTGCAGGAGAGAGAGGGAGAGAGTGCAGGAGAGAGAGGGAGAGAGGGAGAGCGTGCAGGAGAGAGAGATGGAATGGTACGGAGAGTGTGAGACATAGAGGCTAGAGAGGGCACAGTAGAGGGAGGAGGGGAGAATGTGCAAGAGATGCACGGGGAGACAGAAAGAAGGAAGTTGTGTGTGTGTGTGTGTGTGTGTGTGTGTGTGTGTGTGTGTGTGTGTGTGTGTGTGTGTGTGTGTGTGTGTGTGTGTGTGTGTGTGTGTGTGTGTGTGTGTGTGTGTGTGTGTGTGTGTGTGTGTGTGTGTGTGTATTACTAGGGAGATATTTACATATGCGAACTGTAAAATAATGTCAGTTTGCTCCCTCATTGCTGCTAATGGCGGGTCCCTTTGAACGACTGCCTCTGTCTACTTGACGCTCCCTGCTCCGAGGCTGAGCCTGGCTTACCTGCAGAACAGGAGTGCCTCAGTTCCTGCTGGTTCCTGTCTGACCACGTGAGTCAGTAGGCAAATCAGCCCTCTATGGGCTGCATTCATACTAGCCCACGGGGATGAAGGACGATAAGGGCTGTGTTGCAAATGAAGGGTCTGTGTGTGTGTGTGTGTGTGTTTGCGTGTGTGTCTGTGTCTGTGTGTTTTTGTGTGTGTGTGTCCGTGTGCGTCTGTGTGTTCATCAGCAGTTCCAAGGTGCTGACACCATAGCAGGAGTCTGTGCAGATGCATCACATCACTCCTACCTCGCTGTCGCTGTTTACGAGGTTGTGTGTTTAGTTGCCCAGTAACCGGGCGTAGATGCATGCTTTGGCATGTGTTACCCAGTTAAACAATCATAGATTGAGGGGATATTACAAATGTGTGTGTTCGCCTGTGTTGTTTGTTGAATTCTGCAGAGCTGTGTGTGTGTGTGTGTGTGTGTGTGTGTGTGTGTGTGTGTGTGTGTGTGGTTCGGTGTTTATTGAGGACAGCTTGCCCTCCATGACCACCTCATTAAAAGATGCATGGTTCGCTGCCTGTCTTTCTTTCTTTCTCTCTTTCTCTCTCTCTCTCACTCACTCACTCTCTCTCACTCACTCACTCATACACATACACAACACACAGACAGACACACACACACTCACACTCACACACATCTACTGTTCATTCTGTAGTGCTTTCCATTGCTCCCCACACACTCATTCACTAGACCTGGATGTATTGAGTTCCCTCAACCAAATAGACTTCCTCAGTATGGAATCCCCAAACAGAACCATGAGTCTGACATGACCACCTCACATCTCTGGCTCTCTCTAGCATCTGCTGCTACATGTCTGTAGCCAGGCAACTAGACCATTGTGTTCTGGTCTGTTGTAGCAACTGCTAAGGTCCAGTGAGTGTCGGGAAACTTCCTGTCCCACTCTGGACTATCTCTGGTAGTGCAAATCAATCACTGCAGAACGTCAACGTGGATCACATGTAACAGTTAATTATCTCTCTTTTTTATCTCTTTCTCTGCCCTTCTCTCTTTCTATTTCACTCCCTCATTCACACATGCAGGAAAAGCTCAAAAGTGCAGTGGATGAGTCCAGGGTGCAGGACACTGACGCTTTGATACCAGATTCCGAGACCCATGACGACACCCACGAGCCAGACAATAGGTGAGCGAGCATGCCAGCAGCCCAGCCTTCTGTTTTCTTTAATGACCAGTTTAAAGCCCACTAAAGCTCCTACATTTTATTTGCCACAACTCTGAGGCTTCATCAAAACTTATTGTTTTTCCCTTCCATCGCTATTATGTAATGTCTTGGTCAGAACCCAGCCCTTGGATCAGACTGTGCTTACCATTATTACATTAAGTAATCATCTCTTTTCAGTCATCTCTCTTATTCCTCAGGTCATGAGGTTCTGTAGCTCTCAGTTCAGCTGAATGCTCTCATTCACCTCATAACGTGTCCTGTGTGTGAACTATTAGATTGTTCACACTGTCCTCTTGTGGTGATGTGTAAAATTGCAAGATTTTATGTGTACAACTTGCAGAATGTATGTTACTTTGTTCTAAATTTTATGTCATTAATGTGAGTGAACTTGTTTTCTTTCTTCACTACTATATTCACTACTGACTTGCAGACAGATGAGAGTGCCTCTGAACCTTAGTTCAGTGATCTTCACTTGTTTGTGTATTATTATTTTTTTCATATGTGTATTTTTTCATATTCTATAATTGTGATATGCTCTAATTTGGTCTTTTAGCCATACTGCTGAAAGAACTAAATCTCCAGAGATTGTTGTGCCTGAGGACACAGTCACTGAAGATGAACCTGAGGCTGAACTTGAGGCTGAACTTGAGGCTGAACCTGAGGCTGAAGATGAAGCTGACACTGTTGACAATGATCTTCCCTCAGAGCCAGAGCTCCCTCTCTTCCCTGAGGTAACACTTTCAGAGATGCCAGTCACAGAATGTGTGGATAAGATGGAGCATGTTTTATCTGTGCAGTGTTTTTTTATGAATAGGTGTGGCATCCGCCAGTATGGGTGTGGTGTGTGTGTGTGTGTGTGTGTGTGTGTGTGTGTGTGTGTGTGTGTGTCTATTAGAAGTGTAAAGGTACACATTCGTACCAAAACGTTTAGGTAGTGAGATGTGTACCTAAGGCAGTCTTAAACAGTAATCAACAGTAGGCTTTTTTGCGTGTGGACGTTTCAAATTTGAGTTCCCACACAAACATATTAAGTGGCAGACCATATGTCAGCTTAGTCAATTAATGTCAAAAAAACATTTGATGTCTTTTCAAAATGCCATTCCCGTTGTGTTCTATGTGTGTTCTTCAGGTCACTGTGCCTCTGTGAATTGTGGACTCAAATAAATGTGTTCTATTTGTGTTGTTCAGGTCACGGCGCCTCTGTGTGAATTGTGGACTCAAATAAAGATGTTCTATGTGTGTTGTTCAGGTCACGGCGCCTCTGCTGGACTCCACTGTTCTGCGCTCGAGGGTGGAGCTGGGGAAGAGAAGGAGCACACGGACACGGCCACCGAAAGCCAGTCGCCAGAGCGCTGTCATGCCCACAGTACAGGAGGCCTCCGCCCCTGACTGGAGGTTCTGTGACACTGCAGGTTGGTTGGGCCTGACTGGAGGTTCTGTGACGCAGGTTGGTTGTTTTGACAACTGCAGGACAGTGACACAGTGAATTGTGGACTCAAATAAAGATGTTCTATGTGTGTTCTTCAGGTCACTGTGCCTCTGTGAATTGTGGACTCAAATAAAGATGTTCTATGTTCTTCAGGTCACTGTGCCTCTGTGAATTGGGGACTCAAATAAATGTGTTCCTATTTGTGTTGTTCAGGGTCACGCCTCTGTGTGAATCTTGTGGACTCCCAAATAAAGATGTTCCCATGTGTGTTGTTCAGGTCACGCGCCTCTGGACAACTGCAGTGGACAGTGACACAGTGATTCATTTGAGCCATGAGCTGTGACTAATGTGGTTAAAGGTGCACATGAAAAGGAATTTCAAAAGCAAGTCAAGCCTGTTGAACCAGCATAGCAAACTAAAACCAGGGCACATTCCTCAAGTGACAGTAGAAACTATTACACTGGTGTTTTTTTTTTTTTTTTTCCATCTATATAGGCTACATGTAGGAAATGCAAGAATTTTTTTGTATCCGGATAGCTGAAACAACAGGTTATTAGTACAAACAAACAATGGATCAAAATATCTCCAAAGTTAGTTCATGATAATGTCTAGGCCTTGTGTTTTCTAAAAACACAACAAACCATGCTCATTGATATGTTGGCTATTGCTGGACCAAGGTTCCACCAGCATAGAAAGGCAAACAAATGATTGGGGCTGTGAGAGAACGCTACATTGCTAGTTAGCAACTGGTGGTCCATGTTTAGTTTAGTTTCAAGGGATGTACCGGTATGTTATGCATGTTTTTGGTAATAGTGTTTGTGATTTTTTTAACACATAGATCTTTCTCTCTTGTAGATGGAAAAGTGCCTTCGACTAAAGAGGAAGAGTCCAGCTCTGAGGATGAGCAGCCTCGAGAGAAAGAGGCCATACCTCCCCCCTCCCAACCTCACAGAGTCGCCCTGCCAGGAATGGATGCTGCCTCCCTTAAGGTAAGAACTACTGACCGTAAGGAACCGTATTCTACAGGTGGCCCAGGTGGAGGGTACTTGCCCATTCATTACTCTTGCTGGGAAAAGTTACCTATAAGTGGATAAACTGGTATGATATTTGAAGTGGAGGAGGTATAAAATGCACTGCTGATTGCCTGCAGAGTTTGGATGGTTTTGTGGTCTGTGGGGTAGTGAGTGTTCACTCATGACATTAGAGTCATGATGGTATAATGAAAACATGAAGAAAAGCATGCCATGGTTAATGTCAATTTGTTAACCATTGTTGATGTCGTCTCTGATGCTGAAGTGTGTTTTTCCTGACAACGCTATTATTATTGCTAAACTCTCTTACCTTGAAATAGATGTCATACTGCCATCTAGTGGTGGATAGAGGAGATTATGGATTCTGGGGGGTATTCCAAGTACGTGGTTTAGTGACAAACCTGGGTAAGTTAACTCAAACTAAGTGGTAAACCTCCTACAACAAGAGCCCTATCCCATTGTTTTGTTTGGAGAATGAAGCCATACAGCTCTTCTATTAGGAGGTTTACCACTTACTCTGAGTTAACTTACCCAGGCTTGTCACTAAACCACATACTTGGAATACCCCCCTGGTACAGCTATGATCTTGGTCTTGTTATTATGATTGCACAGTGTGAGAGGGATGTCCATCTAAATTAAAGCGTGTGCAGACACAAAGTAATAGAATGCTTTTCCATATTTCATTCATAGTTGAGCTTCATTGTTGTGTGAGACTAAAAACAGACTTATTCAATGTACAGTCTGCTTCATTGATGCGGACTCATCAGGGAGTTTGTTATTGTTTACGTTTCTCTCAGGCTCGTCTGTTTGGGAGCAAGAGACGAAGTGGGGATGGAGCAAAAGGTGCGCACACTGGTAAAAACACTGATGTTTTTAATTTAAAAAAAAATGTCATCTATGTTGGCTACATGTAGGAAATGTTTTGCATTGATTTTTTGTATCCAGATAGCGGAAACAACAAAGTCCATTTTTAAGACTTCTGGCCAGGCTGCTAGTACAGACAAACAATGGATCGAAATGTCACTAAAGTTAGTCCATGATAATCTGTTTCCCTTTCTGTGCTGGTGGAACTTTGGTCCAGCATCGGCTAACTTATCAATGTTGTGTTAACCACCCTTGTTGTTTTCCACTCGTTTTGGAAAACATAAGGCCTAAACATTATTGGGGATGTGAGAGAACGCTACATTGCTAGTTAACAACTGGTGTTCCTTTTTTAGTTTAGCTTCAAGGGATGTATGTTATGTATGTTTTTGGCAATAGTGTTTGTGATTATTTTTTTTAACACATAGATCTTTCTCTCTTGTAGATGTTAAAGTGCCTTTGTCTAAAGAGGAGGAGTCCAGCTCTGAGGATGAGCAGCCTCGAGAGAAAGAGGCCATACCTCCCCCCTCCCAACCTCACAGAGTCGCCCTGCCAGGAATGGATGCTGCCTCCCTTAAGGTAAGAACTAATGACCGTAAGGAACCGCATTCTACAGTCAGTGCTTGAAACCAGATGAGGTCACTTCCCCATTCATTACACTTGCTGAGGAAAGTTACCTCTAAGTGGACAAACTGGTATGACATTTGAAGTGGAGGAGGTATGAAATACAGACAGATTGCCTGCAGAGTTTGGATGGTTTTGTGGTATGTGAGGTAGTGAGTGTTTGCTTCTTAGAATAATGATGGAATATTGAAAATATGAAGAAAAACATGTCATGGTTCATATCACTCTGTTAGCCATTCTTGATGTCGTCTCTGATGGTTGAATAGCTTTTAGGACACTATATGAAGTGTGCTTTTCCTGACAATACTAGTATTATTACAAAGCTCTCGATAACACTTTATTTTAATGTGTCGGTGTTACAGTGTACCTACCTAATTAGGTACAGTGGTACAACCTGTGTAACAACATGTACTATCAGGTACTATCATTGTACTTGCATTATGTATTTGTGGGTACCTACATATAGTTGTTACATTGTAATACTGAGTGCTTTTACAAAACTTTGCCAATTTGCCAAAATTTTCATCAGAGGCAAAGAGCTGACCTGAGACCTGCTGGATGGGGTAAATCTGGTCATGGTAGATTTGATATACAAACCATTCTTAGCTCCAGTCAAGGCCTCATTGTCTTCAGTGTACATGTTACAGCTGTGCTGCTACAACCTTGTTACTCTTTGATACAGTGGAATAAACGTATTAAGTGTACCAGTTAATTACTTACATGTACATATGACATGTATGTTGTGTCTTCGATGTCTTGGAACAGGTCTACTAATTCACATGTACTGTGTGGTGTAACAGCAGACACGTTTCAACACATCAATTACAGGATGCATGACATCATTGACAGGATGTATATAATTTGTACATGTAAGTACTTAACTGGTACACTTTATTTTAATGGGTTTATTCCACTGTATCAAAAGAGTAATAAATGTGTACCGACACAGTTGATACATGTACTACAGTATGTAGGGTAATGGCAGACATGTTCCAAGACACCAATGACACAACATACATGTAATATGTAATTGTAAGTACTTAACTGGTACACTTCATTTTAATTGGTTTATGCCACTGTATCAAAGAGCAATAAATGTGTACCAACACAGTTAATATATGTACTATGTAGTGAATTAGTAGACCTGTTCCAAGACATCGAAGACATAACATACATGTCATATGTACATGTAAGTAATTAACTGGTATACTTAATAGGTTTATTCCACTTTATCAAAGTGTAACAAGGTTGTAGCAGAACAGCTGTTACATGTACACTGAAGACAATGAGGCCTTGACTGGAGCTAAGAATGGTTTGTATATCAAATCTACCATGACCAGATTTACCCCATCCAGCAGGTCTCAGATCAGCTCTTTGCCTCTGATGAAAATTTAGGCAAATTGGCAAAGTTTTGTAAAAGCACTTAGTATTACAATACAAGTATTATAATGTAACAACTATATGTAGGTACCCACAAATACATAATGCAAGTACAATGATAGTACCTGATAGTATATGTTGTTACACAGGTTGTACCACTGTACCTAATCAGGTAGGTACACTGTAACAGCGATACATTAAAATAAAGTGTTACCAAGCTCTATTAGCTTGAGATAGTTGTGTCATACTGCCATCTAGTGGTGAATAGGGGAGATTTTGGACAAGTTCTGGGGGGCATTCCAAGTACGTGGTTTAGTGACAAACCTGGGTAAGTTAACTCAAGAGTAAGTGGTAAACCTCCTACAACAAGAGCCCTATCCCATTGTTTTGTTAGGAGAATGAAGCCATACAGCTTTTCTATTAGGAGGTTTACCACTTACTCTGAGTTAACCAAACTGTGGGGCGGTGGTAAGTGTAGTGGTTAAGGAGCTGGGCTAGCGTGCAGTAGCCTGAAAGTAGTCGGTTCAATTCCCAGCTTCCACCGTTGTGCCCTTGAGCAAGGCACTTAACCCCAAGTAGCTCCGGGGACAATGTGATCCCTTGTAATATAGCTGACATATGTAAGTCACTTTGGTCAAGAAGTGTCTGCTAAATGTAATGTAATGTAACTTACCCAGGCTTGTCACTAAACCACATACTTGGAATACCCCCCTGGTACAGCTATGATCTTGGTCTTGTTATTATGATTGCACAGTGTGAGAGAGATGTCCATCTAAATTAAAGCGTGTGCAGACACAAAGTAATAGAATGCTTTTCCATATTCCATTCATAGTTGAGCTTCATTGTTGTGTGAGACTAAAAACAGACTTATTCAATGTACAGTCTGCTTCATTGATGCGGACTCATCAGGGAGTTTGTTATTGTTTACGTTTCTCTCAGGCTCGTCTGTTTGGGAGCAAGAGACGAAGTGGGGAAGGAGCAACAGGAGGGAAAGGAGGAGGAGGAGGAGATGGAGATGGTCAGAAAGACGGACCCTCCCCATCACCCCCAATCCCAGCTGCCCGCTCCCCCCACGGACCCCGAGTACTGCCCCCTGTGGGAGCGAAGGAGGGCGGGTAAGAGAACACCCCATTCTCAAGAAATGTTCATATTAATAGTAATATTACTGGTAATCCTGGTTCAACTCATGGATTAGTTGCATGTGTGGCTTAGCCCTAGCAGGCTAGCATGGCGTGCTGTTTATGATTATAAAATCATATAGAAAAGCCAGAGTACTGAAATAATCATATATGTAATCCACTTACAGGATTAGATAGATACATTTATTTCCCTCATGGTCAACATCAAACAAACACAAGAGAAACATAAATCACATGTATCTTGCACTTCAGTAAACTGCACAGAGACCCAACTGACCAACATCCACTAGAAATGCACTCTTACTCATGCCTTGCAGCTAGTACCTCTCAAAAGATTTTTTCACAAAAAGTCTTTAAAGAATTCTCTGAGCCCTCTAAAATACTCTGAGCCCTCTAAAATACTCTGAAATCAGCCTGCATATCATTCCTCATGAACGTGTAGCATGTAGACAGATTCTCATTGTATAATATCGTCCGATAACGTTTGATCCCTGTGACTCCAGGGCCAGCCCCTCACCACTGTGGCTTAAGGAGCTGAAGTCCAAGCAGCGACTGAGCCAGCATGGTCAGCCTGACATCGATGCGTAACCTGGTCCAACAGGTAAGACTTTAGCTCACCCGCTTGCATCTCCATAAAAAGATTATTTGAAATCAGTTAATGTCAGTCATTCTACACACAATATGTTTTATTTTAAGACAAATGCCTTGTAGGTGGAGACATACTTGACAATACACCCATAGTCTGATTCTGATTGAATGATAGATTCACCTTTGCCTGTGCCTGTCTACAGGAAGTGACATCAGAAGATGGTGCCCTGCTGAATCCCAGATGACACCGATGCTGCTGCTGCTATCGCTGAGCTTCCTTCCTGATAGCCATGCACCGTACCTTCTGGAATTTTCTCATGAATTGACCACACATAGCAGGACAGAGGTTGGGGGTGGGCGACCTCCTCTTGCTCAATGCCATCAGTGGATCCCTGGGTTTGTGACCGCCGGGTCAAAAGGGATTCAAACTTGAAGAGACTTTACCATCCAAAAGGATTGACTGAGGTGCTGACACAACACAACACTATGCTAAAGGAGGAGAAGAGATGTGGATGCAGCAAAGACCACATAAGACCACTTTAGTCTTCTTCAAGATGCACTTTAGGGCGATGAGACCACAGGACTAAGTGCCTCCAAACTGAGTTTGGTTTTTTTATTTTTTGTAATCCTGGATCGAAAAAAAATAATTGTATATGCTTTGTGATGACTATGCATTAAGCAAGCAGGTAAACACCACGTCAAACCTCTGTATATTTGCAGATCTTCACCATAGAATACATATTAATCACTCTCTTTGTTATGTTCACTTGCTCTTGTTGATGTACATACACATTCCCATGTCTGTTGAGAAGCTAACGCAAATGAATGCTAAAGCTAATTCCGTCTTTTCCTATGTGCCAGTAAGAGGCCTTCTGTACCCAGTGTTTCTGGGTCTCTCAGTCTTGAGACTGAGGGGTGCAGGATGAGGTAGCCTCATATCTGATCCCAGGTCAGCTATCCACATCCTGCTATGCCAAATGGAGACAGTCAGACAATCCCCTGTCCCATTCGCTGCCATTATCTGTGTGTCTTGCCATTCTATTCCAACCAGTGCCAACTGCCACCGACGCTGGCACTGATGCAATCGCTCGGCACACCCGTGGCACCACTCTTAATCCAGTTTCCAGAACCGCTGCAATGCCACTGCCATGGCGTGAGCACTTTTGTTAAGACTTCTGATTGGCCACCATGAAAATGATTCATTGTAATTTACATCAATCCAACTCGTTTGATGACTGAGTGATTATGGATCATGGAATTGTTTTTACTTGTCTTTTTACTTTGCTAACTTCTCTGAGTCTGTCATTTTTCTGCAAAGCTATATTTTTTCTGTCAATAGGGAGACATTTTACATATGGATGGGTAATATATGTATTTTAAAAAGCAATCATGGGAATTCTCTATTAAAATCATTTTGATGGGGATGCGTGTGTCTATGTGTGTTTTACCTCTACACTGCTAAATTCTTTGGCCTACATGTTCATACATTTAAACAGTAAGGAACAGGATTTAAGTTTAAGGGCTTTCCCTTTAGCGACTTCAGGTTATTTTCCTTTGGAGAGACACTTCCTCAAAGAGGCGAGTCACTTTATTTGAGATCAGAGGTTTAAAGAGCCTTAAGACTGGACACAGACTCAGACAGAGTCCCATCTCCTTCTAGCATTCCCTGGGTTATATGCACCTGACTTCCATGGTATAAATAGATTATTTATACACTCACACCTTCCATCCAACTGCCCAGGTATTCTTGAATTTCCCCTGGGGATCAATAAAGTATCTATCTATCTATCTATCAATCTAGATATAAACTTAACGACCTTGACATGTACTTCAAGGTCATACTATTACCTGTAATGGAACTCATTCTAATTTGTACTCAGTGCCAAGTATCAGTCAACTGATACACTGAAATTTGTCAAATGGATCTCGGTTCCTTTTGAATTTGGTAAAAAAATTCTCAAGGTCATTTGGGGACAGATTTGATTTAAAAAAAATGACAACATGGAAGTCTGGCATGGGGGAAATGGGGATCTGGGGCTAGAGTGCAAGAAGAAAGGGATAGAAAGAGAAAACATAACAGACCTAAACCTGACCGGAGGGAGGGGGTGAAAGAAGCACCTGGACAGACACACAGATGCTGGACAGAACTCTCCACTGGATGGGTGTGGCCAGAAGCCCAGAGAGAGAGAGTGCCAGCGAGTGAGGTAGAGTGAGAGAGAGAGAGCGCGGGAGAGAGAGGGCTGGTGTGCAGGTTTGTGCTGAGTGGGTCTGATCTCTCTGAATCCTCTTGGCTCGCACCCTGCCTGTGCCCGCTGTGGGAGCGCTGGCGGCAGGGTAGCCGGGTGGCGCGGGGCAGCCTGTGCCAACCCCAGCCGCTATTGAGAGTCAGTGTGACGGACACAATGCAAGCGACAGACTTGCTGCATCAACAGCCTCACCCACCCAGCACTTTTCTGCTGCTCTGGACAGAAATAAACCATAAAAACCCCCCCTGGCCCCCTGGTGTATGCTCGCCACACACGCCCGCTCACACACCCCCCAAACAACACACACACCCACACACACCCACATCGAAGTGAGAGAGAGAGTGGGCGAGAGTGCGAAAGAGAGTGAGAGTGGTGTTACGTGCGGCGCACTGAAGTTACAGGCTAACCAGGTAACGGTGAAAAAAGACTGCATCCTCTGCTCCTCTGGCGCCAGGCTGTGCCTCCCTCGCTTCCCTCTTACCCCCTTTCCTCGCTCCCTTCCTCCGTCCCCTTTCCCTCCTCCATGTCCCCCCGTCCTGGTCTCCCTCCGCACAGCTTTCTTATGCACCGTCTGCACTGTGTGGCTACTTTTGCTTAGTAAAGGGAGCACTAGTTGGCTTGTCCACTAGTCGATACCTTTTCGGCCATGTCGAGCCAGAGATTTCTTCAAAAGGCTAGTGTGTAAAGACTCAGGCGTTGCTATTTCAAGTGCTACAGGTAAGAACATGCTGAGGATGTGCTTGGATGAGTTGTTTTGCAACAGTGTGGCAAGGAAAGAATTCAAGTTCTTGTGTTCTTGAAGCCACTTTTGAGAGAAAGAATCAAGTCAAAGACAACAGGTCAAGGTTGAGAACGTTAGACAGCTTCAGAGCACGGTGTTTCTTGAGGAGCATTCCAGAGAGAAATACCTGACAGTCGGCTAACAAATTAATACTGATATTTTTGCTCTTTTCTCTGTAATAATTTCTTCACTGAGGCCTTAATGCTGTGGTACAGTTCAGATCTTTATTTTCTGATATTGCGGTGACATTTTTTGTTTTTCAGAGTAAAGTTGCTCTCCAGTAAACCGATGGAAAAATGTCAGTGTATTTATAGATTTTCTGTCAGCTTCACCTCAGGACCTCAAGATCTCTCACTCCCTCTTGTTTCATCCCAAATCCCTCCCTTCTATCATTCTTTACCTTTCCTGCATTCCTTTGCATCTCTCACTCCTGTTCAAAGAGAGCTTTTGAAGCATCTCTCTCCTCAAAGTCTCTGTTTTACACAGACCTGTCTACTGAGACCCTCTGATTCCCTCAGCCGTTGCAGGTCCTGCACCTGCAGGTCACTTTCTTGTTGTTCGCCATTTAATGTGTGTCGCTTTGTAGTCATTTTTGTTTACTGTTTCATGTGTGTTGCTTTGTTGTTGTTTCTGTTGTTGTTTACTGATTAATGTGTTATTCCGTTGTTATTGTTCTTCTTGAGGCAGGATGTCGGAGCAGCAAGGCGCCCCAGAACAGCTGGCTGCTGGGAAAAGTCAGGGAGGGGCTGGAGCTACCTACAAGGTACCACCTCACACTAACATGCAAACCGGCAAATCACCATCTCCTCCTCCTGCATGAATTAGTTCATGTTTTCTTTCTATCTTGAATGGACTTCCACATGGCTGTTTGTCCCTGGCCTCTAGGTGGTGCTGTTCGAGTTCGAGAATTTCCGAGGGAAGAAGGCAGAGTTCTCTGCAGAGTGCAAGGATGCTGGCGAGAAGCTGGAGAGAGTTGGCTCGGCCATTGTAGAATCTGGACCGTGAGTAGACTCACCTCACTTCTGAATTTTCTCAGTTTTCCTTTTAAAAAACACCTTTATTGTCTCCATCCCCTTTCTCTCAATGTTTATCTCTCTCTGTGCTTCTCTGTCCTTCTCTCTCTCTGTCTTTCTTACTATCTGTCTTTCTCAGTTTTTTCTATATCCTTCTCTCTCTGTGTTTATCTCTGTCACTCTTTATCTTTCTCTGACTCTCTTCTAACCCTGTGTGTGTGTGTTTGTGTGTGTGTGTGTGTGTGTGTGTGTGTGTGTGTGTGTGTGTGTGTGTGTGTGTGTGTGTGTGTGTGTGTGTGTGTGTGTGTGTGTGTGTGTGTGTGTGTTTGGTCACTCTCTGCCCAGGTGGGTGGCGTATGAGCGTATGGGCTTTGCCGGGGAGCAGTACGTTCTGGAGAAGGGCGAGTACCCCCGCTGGAGCTCCTGGACCAACAGCCAGAGCAGCTACTGTCTGCTGTCCCTGAGGCCTCTCCGTGTGGTCAGTGCTGCTGCCCGCCTGCAACCAACTGACCTCATCACTAACTGACCAAGGATCACTGACTAAATCAATTACACATCGCTCGTCATTTGTCAGGCCTTTTTTTCTAAATGGAGGGGATCAGTCCACAGAGAGTAGCCATTGAAAGACAGGTTTATGCACGGATAACGGCTAATGCCCATCTGGGAAACTGGCCCATGTTATTCACGCAGAACATCAGGAGGGTTTTGGGTTGTAAACAAGAGTGCAGGCCTAGAACTGACCGTGTGTGTCTGACAGTGCTTGTTCAGGCCTAAAATTTACCAACACAGCGTTTTCACATGCCAACAAACTACACATGCAAAAACAGAAAAGTCTAGTGACACACACACACACACACACACACACACACACACACACACACACACACACACACACACAAACCACGCTTATTATTTTCTTACCCATGTACAGAACTAAGGACCCCAGAATGAAGTTGATCTACTCCCTGTTTGTTACAGGATAGTGCGGATCACAAGCTCCACCTATTTGAGAATGGAGGCTTTGCTGGAAGGAAGATGGAGATCATGGATGATGATGTCCCCAGCCTCTGGGCCCATGGCTTCCAGGATCGCGTGGCCAGCGTCAAAGCCCTGAATGGAACGTAAGGGGCCCACACAAGTGATTCAGTTATACAGATACTTGTCAGGGTGTGCCAGTTCCCCCATAATGGCTCCAGGACCGTTTTAAACAATTGCTTGACTAATGTAATTTGGATCATTTCACTACCATCTGTATGAACTAAAGTAGGGTATGATTAAGTTTTGATTGGAACAAAAAGCATGTGGGATGTACAGTACATTCCCGTGTCTAGACATTCTGAGGGAGATTTGACCACAGTATATTTATCTGACATGGTGCTTAAACATTCTCTCTCCTCTGATCTCTGTCTAGGTGGGTGGGCTACATGTACCCAGGCTACAGAGGGCGCCAGTACGTGTTCGAGCACGGCGACTACAAGCACTGGAACGACTGGGGGGCGGCCGTGCCTCAGGTTCAGTCCGTCCGGCGTGTGCGTGACATGCAGTGGCACAAGCGCGGCTGCTTCACTGCCCCGGAGCCCACCCCCAACCCCGTGCCTCCTCCCCCCGCCCCTCCCGCTGCGGCCGGCACCAGCTGAAGGAGAGCAGCGAGCCCCCCCAGCCTCGGGACCACCCCCAGCGCCGACACCCCCACCCCTTCCTCTGACCCTCCGCCAGGCCTCCACCCCTCTCAGAGGGCCACCAAGAAGCGGCGAACCCGGAAGTGACCGCCTTCCCCGAGTGTCTTCGACTGGAATAAACAATAAAGGCTTTGGCCCGCATTTGGTTTGATCAGTAATACTGGTGTGGAATGCTCTTGATTTTCACTGGTTAGGTTACAAGTGATTGCTTTCGGGAATTAGCTGTGAGTTTATTCAGAATTATTCAGATTAGTATGGGTTTCACTACTAGAAAGAGGCTTAGTGATAATCAAGAGAGTTTAACAGAGATTAATTTAAGACTGGTCAAAGGTACATTTCAAACTTAATCTACAGAGATTAAATTAGATTGATCAGAAATGGGTGGACTGAGAGAGTCTAGATACATGTGCACTCAATGACAGGAACAAATTCACAATGCACCTAAACAGAAAATATCACAGTTCCAACACTCAATGCCAGGTTAATTAGCGAGTCATTTAATCACTTTAATCACCTCAACCTAAATTAATTCATCATCACATCTATAGCCTACATTTATCCAAGAAATGACACACATTTTCATCCTGCGTCCTGCTATAATTGGCACGTACAGAAGGGGCTGAGGCTCTCTCATAGCAGTACCTGTGGCTCATTCATCAAGTGGCGTTTATGCCTGAGGAGGAAATCGTCCGTGTATCACAGGTTAATGGGCTTTAATGGCTCTGGAGACAGGCTGACGCAGGCCCTTTTAACCACAGTAATGTTTATATGGGGCTTCGCTCCATACGTTCAGCTTTTTAACCAGGAGTCTGACAGGAAGCTTGGCATGAGGAGCTGAGGCAGCAAGAAAAGACGGCAGGGAGCACCAGCGCTGCTCAGACAGGGCCTTGGAGAGATCAAAAGGATGCAGTCAGAGAAGGGAGCATAAGCAGTCGACTTGCTCAGATGAAGAAGGAGAGTTGGGAAGCGGATCTCTGACAGACGGGCTACACCAGGCAACTGACGCAACTGACGCCTTCTGTTCACATAAAAATAGAAGACTATTCTAATTTTTTTTAATGACCGCAGCACTCCTTCATCTGGTGTAGCCAGTTGTATTGTTTATAGTTGAAGCTAATTCTTTAAGCATATGCTGACCTTATCTAACACAATATATCACACAATATCTTGTATGCTCAGGCCATGGTTCTTTCTAAACTGCACTATTGCAGTGCACTATTAGTCTCCCTGCTGGCCTCCCTGCTTGTAGTCCAGTGGTTCTCAAAGTGGGGTCCAGGGAACCCTGAGGGTCAGCAACCTATAGCCAAGGGATCCAAGAAATAATTTGCTTGGAATGATAAAGTTGTGCTTTATAATAAAAATATGCACATCTGATGTGATGATCCAGATGTGATGATCCAGATGATGACCCTTTGCACCAATAAAACAAACAAATGATTGCTCCCACCCACACTAACATTTAACTTTGATATGATAATGACAAATCAGCCTGGAAGCAAGTCCGAATTTAACCCCGCCTACAAAATTTGAGGTTGGGAAATTTCACATTCTGAATAGAATTGACTACGTCAGGCTAATAAAATCATGTCAAATCTCTTCAATCACTTCACTCAGGTCACGATAAACTTGAGGTCACTTTCTGCTGCTTAGCTTGGCTTATTTGCCAGCAACAAGCTGATGAATGTGGAGAAATGTTTGAGTCAGCCCACATCGACAGTGATACAAAAAGCTTACAAAAGACCAAGTTACATACCTGCCAGAAACACAGGATAGTGAACCTGGCCACAACTTCAGAGTGGTAAAAATGGTATCCAAGTATACAAACTGTAATAAGCATATGTATACCAAGTATACAAACTGTAATAAGCATATGCATACAAGCATATGTATACCAACGTATACGAACTGTAATAAGCATATGTATACCAAGTATACGAACTGTAATAAGCATGCTTGATTGTTATGATTATGAGGGGGTCCTCAGAAAATGTTTTCCCACACAAGGGGTCCTTGGTACCAGATGTGAGAACCCCTTTTCTAAATTGTAGCCTATATTACGTTTTTGCCTCCGATTACAGGCATTACCAAGACATCATTTGAAAATGTACTTTGCTCTCTTTTAATGGTCAGTAGCCTATCTCTTCATTTCTTGCGTAAATATTGCTGGATATTCAGGCAGTTTAGCATGGTCCATGGACATGATTTTAATGACACTATGACTCAAGAGGCTAAACCTTTATTTTTGGTTAGAAAGTAGTTAGCAGTTTTGACTTTTCTTAGAGGAAAACATGACTGTTGCTGTGTTACTAAATTTGGCGCTGCATAATTTCCTGTCACTTAATTTGAATATCTGCATTGGGTGAACTAAAACATTTTGCGCCTTTTGTGGAGGGACCTCATAGAGATTCCTTCCACTATTTTTGTATGTAACTTAATTAGTCATTCACATTAAGGGCACCAAAAACCAAAACCAACCACTTTATTCCAATCTTCTTAAGGGGCCCTCCACCCCTGGGGCCCTGGCAAGTCAGTTTCACCCCCCTGTTTCTAAATAATTCGAAAAAGCACTATATAATTAGCCTGACGAGCCAGACCCACATTAAAATGTAGGGTCTGGGCACTCACCGTTCGCAGTGCTCAGTCCGATGGGCAGGATAATCAGTTGTCTTTCAAATTCCCTCTGCACGCAATAGGACAGCGGCAGCGCTATGAGTCCCATGCGTTTCCCACCAGTGGAGCTAGTTGGCTAGTTCAAATGTTTGCCAACTTAATAAAAGCTAAACTCGTGTCACACTGTTCGCCAACAGCAACATCCATCTTATTATGACCACCGCTAGCGAAGCGGTCATATAGGGATTGTCAACGTTTTTTTTTTTTTTTTTCCTGTCATCTACTTCCTGAATTTTTGGTCAACGATACCCGGGACACCGAACCACCGGGGCACATGAAATTTGGTGGGTATGTAGCCCCACTAGACTTTTTACAGAAAAAATTTTGTTTTAGTCCCCGGGGCCCCTCCCCCGTGCTGGGCCCCTCGAACCACAAAAAAAGCAGTTTTTTCTAAATAACTACCTGAACCGTGGCACTGAGGATGAAGAATCTTTTATGGTATGTTGGTCTCAAGGGCCCACATTAATCTGGCCCATAATCACTCATTTGTGATTTGCACCCCCCCGGTAAAAAATGAAAATGCAATATTATTCTGCTTTAATCGCCCCTATCTTCAGTTAAGATGTTCAGAACTGCACCAAATTTTATGTGTATGATTGACCTGGCATTCTCTGGGGTATGCCAAGTTTCGTAGAATTTCATCCATGGGGTACACTCATTGGCCTGTAGATGGCGGTGCACACATATACACATGCACACACACACAGGCACCCACATACTATCGGTATTAGAACGGCCGATACATAATTACAAATTCAGTAGGATTAAAAGAAAGCAAAAATAAATATTCATCATCATGGCTGCATTTCCAGAATTGGCGATAAGTAGTCGTTTGTCCACTAGATGGCGCATCGTTATATTGTAACCCAAAACTTAAAGACATGTCAGGATAGGCTACACAGTGCAGCTACTCGCCATCTTGGTGCCCTAACTGGTGAAATACAGTATTAACTATGTAAGTATGTCATCATATGGCCAACTATAAAGATGTAATCTGCCTGTTCCCAGGGATGGGTAGTATTTCTGAAACATGTAATATGTGTTTCAAATGCAAAATAGTATTTTGTCATTTGTATTTTATTGGGTTGAAGGAAAGGGCTCTGTATTTTGTATCAAAATACTTTATTGGTGTGTATTTTTGTATTTTAAAAATACTGCAAAATACTATATGTGAAAAACACAAAAAAAGTAGATACTACACACAGGTGTAATGAATAGGATGATGTTCACATGAAATGTAATTCCCATTTCTTCTTGAAGCCGAAATAAATCTGAGGATGTTTATCGGACATGCTTGGTTTTTACTGCAGGTACGTTAATCTTATAATATCAATAAGGACCTAGGTAATGTTACCGTTAGCTTTGGTTGAGTGATGGAGGCCAATTTGATTGATTGCATTTGTAGAAAACTATAAATGCGGTTATACCAAGAAAATTGATAGCAGCACTGTAATTGTATCTTTCGACTGTCATTTGTTGCACGTGCTACAAAAATCATTCTGTGCAATGGAAGAGTTACCAACGTTACACCGGTCTGATACAGTTTTGCCTATACATGCGCGAGACTGAGACGCCTGTTTATTTTGTTTTAAGTGCGTGTAGGGTGTGAGAGGGGAATCGATGTGCTTTGATTCCAGCTTGGTAGTTGTAGTTAAAAGCATAAAAGATAACAGATAAAAGTCTGTGAAATAAAAAGCACGTGTGTGTGAAGTATCCAAACAATGACACCTTCATTTCATTATGGCTGCTTTAGCAACACACCTTAAGCTACTGTGTAGTGGGTCCCATTTAGAAGTGGCTACTTCATTCGCGCTTTCCTTGACTCATGGAGCTGCGTGAATTTTATTACAACTTTTCGCCACGATATGGCAGTTTAAGTCCGCTTGATACTGTAAGGCGTAAGCCATTGGTTTCCAAAGGAGATTTTATTTGTGTCGCCAGCAGTGTTGAGCAAGTTACTTCAAAATCGTAATATATTATGTATTACTTATTACTGTCATTTCAAAGTAATTCATTACATTATAATATTACTGTCTCTGAATTGTAAGGCATTACACTACTATTGTATTACTTTTAAGTTACTTTTACCAAAATATCTAGATATAAAATATGGATTTGGAATTCTAAATGCAGTTTATTATGCTCAATGCAGCTCATTGCACTTCTAATGGAGGGTGATGTGGTACAACATAATGACTGAGCTAGGCTTAAGGCTAACAACAGTAGAATGCAATAGGTGCAGTGATGGCTCATGATGCAATACAAAGAACAATCATAGCCAGAATTTTGTTAAAAAAAGACGAAAGGTCAAAGTCTGGTCAATTGTGATAGAAATGCTGTAACTTCAGGCTTAGGCCGACTCATTAAAATCAACAGAGAGCCCACTACCTGTATATTGTAACCCAAAACTTAAAGACATGTCAGGATAGGCTACACAGTGCAGCTACTCGCCATCTTGGTGCCCTAACTGGTGAAATACAGTATTAACTTAAGTATGTCATCATATGGCCAACTATAAAGATGTAGTCTGCCTGTTCCCAGGGATGGGTAGTATTTCTGAAACATGTAATATGTGTGTCAAATGCAAAATAGTATTTTGTCATTTGTATTTTATTGGGTTGAAGGAAAGGGCTCTGTATTTTGTATCAAAATACTTTATTGGTGTGTATTTTTGTATTTTAAAAATACTGCAAAATACTATATGTGAAAAACACAAAAAAAGTAGATACTACACACAGGTGTAATGAATAATTGGTAATTAGGCAACAATGGTTTATGTTTATCACAATCAGCTAATGTGAGAACAGCTGTGTTCAACAACACTTACAGCTTTTCAGTATTGCTGAAGCATCAGCTCTGGTCTGAAGCACTGGTGTGAAGTGGTACGCAAGTAAAGATAAGCAAGTTTACCTGTGCAAGTTCACATAAGGACACTGACAAAGGCAACCATGTCCCATTGTCTCCATGCCAATCTTTAACAGAAAAATGTCAGATGTCTCAACCACAATGACATCAATAGATGGTAAGGTGTTGAGTGTGTTTGAATTCCCTTCCTTGTAGCATCCTTTTCTGCATGCCACAGAGGGGAGAAGTTCACCTTGTTTAATTAAATAACAATTCTATTTCCTTATTAGCTGCATACTTGAGGTTGGAGATATTAAGGCACGTCAAGTCTCTCACATACTGGAACTTCAAGATACATAGCCATATGATTTTCTTATTCAGTTCTGCACTGGACTTGAATTACGAATTTCGGCACAGATACTGTACACAATTATGATTTTGGCCTATTGATTATAATGTGTTTAATTATACTGGCGCCTTAATGCAGGGGCTTTATATCACTGGCGCCTTAATGCAAGGGCTTACCTGGGCTGAAGCCCAGGGGCCTCGCCCAATGAGGGGCCTCCTAATAGTAATAATGAATCAATAATAAACGGCCGTGTCCGTATTCGCGGCGTCAGTCATTAGCCTACTCTGGAGCTAGCCTACATAATTGAGCACATTGCACTGCTCTACAATGACATCGATGCAGAGGCCCCCTTTGTCTTCTCTTCTGAAGTGTAACAAAATGATAATATTATCATAAAATGATAAACGAATGACGTGGATTCCTGTAACTGTCCATGAAAACAGAAGGCATAGCAGGTAAATATCGTAGCAAATAGCCTGGCAATGAAACGGCTTTAAAAACATGGAGGCCTATTTCACTTGTCTCACTGGAGTTAATGCAGAACATGGGCTGTTGCGCAAAGAAATGAATTAGTGATCTGCATCTTCGTTCACCAAAAGCTAAGTTTGTGCTAACCCATATTCGCACAAATAATATCCTATGTTATGTTTTGTGATTGTTAACGTGAGATATGTCTCCATGTTGGGAAGTGTAGTGATAATGCATAAGGTAGCCAATGTTCACGTCACATGAGCCAGCTGCTTGTTCTGTAGGCTAAAAGTATTTCTGTCCCTCCCAATCTGTGTTAGAATGGTGTGTTAAGTAGACAGAATTTCAAAAAACCTCCTGGGGAACCCCCCGACACGACAAACACATGCACTTTTGAAAAGCTTGAAACGTCCATATGTGTAACCCATCTTATAACTTACCCTATAGTGTTGCAAAAGTTCAACGCTGTTGTTTTCGTGCAGTAGGCTAACCTTTTTGATAAGCGATGTCATGGGTAGGCTGACGTGATTAAGGGCTTTCTGTTCCTGTTTATGTAAATGTTTTACATAGGCTCAATAATGATAGGCTACACTGCATGTTAGGCTATATCAACCAAAAGCGCACGTTATGTAAATAGGCGGGTCAGATCGCGGGCCGGGTATCATAATTAGTATTTGCGGGGGGCTTAAAAACATATAGCCCAGGGGCCTCAGGTGGTATTAAGGCGCCCCTGGGCACATTCCATCCAACTTTCTATCCATTCATCCTCTTCAAACCATTCACTCATCCACCCATTAAACTATCCACCAACATCCATTAAACAATCTGCCTACCAACATCCATTCAACTTTCTGTCTATCAACATCCATTACACTATCTAAATTTAACTTTTAAACTAGCCTATATACTCTGTCTCAGGCTTTAAGCAAACAATCTGGCTCTCTTAAGACTCTTCTGTTCCTATTTCCTCTGCCCACAACTGTTTCAAAATAAATGTCCTCACTACAATAATTCACTATTAAATAATTTAACTATTTAAACTACTCAACTATTTAACTGTTTAGACATTTCAACTGTCAGTTGTTATCAACTATGACTCCTGCCAACTGTTTCCAAATGAAAGTTTGTTTTGCATTTTATGTTAATATACAGTATGTTTATATTTTCATGCACTGGTAATTTCCTCGAAATTACATTTTCTAGTTTATCCTGGTGCCACGCACCTTGCATGTAGCTGTTCGCTTATTTCCTCTGTGTACGAAGTTATTGTAACTGAAAGTAACGATAAAAGGCACAACTCCAGGAGGACTTCTTGTCACCATAGTCAATGCGTTTTTTTTTATATATATCTGTGAGTGTGCGCACATAGCGCATGCGTTACGTTGCACATTATGGCAAAGGGGCAATGCCGCTCGTTATACGTTTCCCAAAGTATATGTAGCAATAAAATAAAATAGAAATACATGAATACATTTAGATAAAAAAAGCAATAATTGCATGAAATACAGCTTGTTCAGGATTCTCAAAGCTCGAGTCCGAGTCAAGTCTGAAGTCTTTTGAGTGGAGTCGCAAGTCATGTCTGAAGTCACTGTTTTTGCGACCTAAGTCCAAGTTCCCATCTTTTTTACATTTCTATCCCTTCATTCTCTTTAATTCAAGTTCACACACAGCACAAAGCTGACATGCAGTAGAAGAGCATTTATGCTTTATCAAGAATCAAAAAGATTAGCGTGGCACCGCTCTAGATGTGTCATTAAATTAATTGTGCTATTTCGCGAGGTATAGAGATCTTTCGGTTTCACACACAAAGTGCACTTAACTGTTCTTCATATCCTAGTTGTCTCTGACAAATTGAAAATAATGAGCGTATAGGCTTATGTCCATCGAGTCAGTTGCAGCCAGCCACAGTCATCTTCAACCAGTAACAGGAGCTACGTTCTGCTATTTGCGCAGATTTTTTCTCCTCTGTTCTCGCAGTGTTGTTTGCGAATATGTATCAATACATAATACCACTTAATTTCAGGTTAAAATGCATTGTAATGCGCGTTACTGAAGTTTGTACCGAGTAAAATATTAAACCCTTTTTTTTTTGTAATGCCTTACATTGCCGCGTTACAGCAAAAAGCAATATATTACAGTAATTACATTACTTTTGTAACTCATTACTCCCAACACTGGTCGCCAGCATAGCCTATTGACAATTTATGTTGTAAATAGGCCTACCTTATAAGCCTACCTGTAGCTTAGGGAGGCTAACAGCTTTCTATTAGGATCTAGTTTGTTAGTTACAGTTTTGTCATAACTCCCTGATGCATTTTTGCATTTAGAATAGCCAGAGCGTGGATATCTCAATCGGAAAATTAAACAATATCGGGTGCCTATGCACTAGGCCTGATCTGCCCGCTATTTATTTTTTGATTTCTTAAAAGATTGAGCTTGGTCTGGTGAAAGCCAGACTAGCCATGGACCTCAGTTACACAATGCAAGGGAACATGAATCAGCCTATATTTGCACGAACAATAACGGACAACAGCTCTTCAACTTTGGCCCGTTAAAATGTGTATGAACAGTCTAGCGACGCATTTCATCAAGGCCCATTTGGACATGTCAGTTATTTGCACCACTGGTTAGATGTAAAACAGCATTTCGTTTCAGACTACTGTTACTTAATTTGTGCATTAACAATAAGGTTTCAGACTACTGTTACTTAATTTGTGCATTGACAATAAAGTATTACATGAACTAAAGATGACTAAAATCTTATGTAGAAGAAGAAACATTCACAAAAACTCCATCCATCCAAAAATGACCTTTGTTTTTGATAGCTGTTGAAAACGGCATGGAACTGACAGAGATGTTTTTGTTTATAAATACATAAAAAAAAAAAATAAATAAATAAATAACATTATGCTGATACCTTTTGCTTTTCCCAAATACAATGTAGCCTACAGGTGTAAGTGACCTTTCATCAATCCAGTAGCAATGGATGAACTGTGATGAACTGCCCTACTTGTGATTGTTTAGAGATTTTAAAGGTTTTATAACAATGCTACATCTTCTTTGGCTATTCTACAATCTATTCACCTTTTCAGCACCAGTAGGCTGCTTTCTGTGCAGCCGCACACACACACTCAGGCATGCCAAACAAGCATACACAAAAGTTTCAAGAGTGGGGGATGGAGTAAAATATGGAGACAAATTGAAGTGTGATTTATTTTCGCGGAACGGATGTACAGGACTGAGCGGCAGTCATATTTTGTACCGCTATGCGGTACATCTAGTTTGTTTTCAAGTAGCAGGGAATTCAAGCCAAACCGTTGCAACTCTGCCATCAATCATTAGGCTATGTTAAGCCCACCTAACGACTCTATACACGATTTCATTGGCCTGATTGAGTTTCGATTTCTGGAGCTCACAAGCCAATAGAGAGTTGCTAGACTAGCCCTGGCAGCAAATGTAATTTGCGCTAGGGGAGCGTCTAGATTTCTAGGCTACTATATAATAAAGACTTACTTACTTTCTTACTGACTCACTAATTAATTTTCCTTACAGAGTCACAGTTTATACGGTTATTGTTATTATGCTGTTAATTCTATTTAGTCTATTAAGACTTTGAATGCTGCGCTGTTTTCGGAAGCTTTGGCTCAGACTGCCAAAGAGTGGCGAGACGGCCACCTAGTGATAAACTCACAAAAATAAAATGGCCTGGTTTTGACCTTCGTGCATGCGTCACTGATTCGACCCAAAGTGGCAACCATCAAAAGCCGAGTTATGATAAAATGTCCAGATTGTGCATTTTCATGAGTTTTCGATCATCATCTATTTCAGTTCATGATAGATTTCCCAAAATCGCACATAAGGTGTGTTAGAGTGTCTATTTTCGTAATTTCTTTTTTAAAAAAGCTAAAAACGCAGAAACTCCATCACTACCTTGTTCTAGCCGGTGCCTGGCGTGTATGTGTGTAGTGAAGCAATTTGTTACATCGCAAGGCTGCGAGATATGGCTGCGAGACTTTCTGTCTCTGAGGCCATCGGCCTGCTGGCCCAAAGTTGCAAGGGTGGTTTTTCCACTCACAGGCACTAGGCCCGGGGGAAGTGAGGCGGCCACCATTCAACCCTAAAAAGTCATATAACTATTTCAGTGACTTTGAAGCTGTTCAGTTAATAAGGTAAATTAAGCTAAAATACCTGCATAGTTCCCCTTTAATAGTTTTTTTTTTATTTAGGCCATATGACTGCAAACTGTTCATTTTAATTTTAATATCATGTTTATTGATGTCATTGTTATTAGCTTTGGATAAAAGTATCTGCTAAAAAACAAACATAAACATAAACATAAACACACAGTAAATCAGTAAATGTCAATATCAGTGTATTGCCAAGCAATGTTGGTAATGACAATGGAACTGTTTTGCGATCAAGCTTGTAAATCATTACAATAGTATGCCCTTCAGGAGAACACATGGTCACTGAATGATGAACATCTTAGCCAACAACATTTCCACTCAAAGTCAATACTTCTGCTCCAAAACAGTGAATTCCTTACACGCAAACTAACACATTACTTAATGAAGTCACATGTGGGTGACATTATTCAATAACAAGTTTCTTCTGATCAAAACATCCAGGCAATTATCCCTGATCAAAGGCCTGCAGATATGTGACCCCTCAGAGACGCTGAGGGTCTACGTCATGACAGGCCCACAGAAGGGCTCCAGAAGGTTACTTTGCCACCGGAGTCGTTTAATTAGGTGAGTGCTCCGGGTTGATCAAATGGGCCCTGTGCAATGTACACGCTCACTTCATGTATGACCTAACCGACTTAACCGAACAACAGCTAGGAGAATGTGGTGACCAGATGTGGTTTGATTCATGGTGAGGGCACGTAACTTGATGTGATTTCCCTTGAGTTTGCTGTCAGGATGCAATTATTCAACAACATCAAACTGAACAGCAAAGGAATTAGAGTTTGTTTATTTGTTTATTTTTAAAAATGCTTTCTCAATATGTTTAGAAAGTGATGGATATTTCTCATATATATTTATAACATGTAATTCTAGCTGTTCTAGCCCTTGGTGGTGTGGTGTGTGAGGAATCAGAACAAAACTATGATCTCAAAAATGTAATCTGATATTTGTTGTTGTTGCAAGTCATCACTGGCTTGGGGGCTGAGGGGAAAGTGTTCTCATATCACTTCACCTGAGAATTAAAATCCATGTTTCATTTAATCACACACTCTAAATCCAGCCAATAGCTCTCATGTTTGGCTTAATTTTTCAGTGAGGATGATACATCACAGTCCTTTTCCCTTTCAGGTCTCTCTCTGTTCAGTCCTCTATATACTGCAGTGACTTCCTCTCTTCTCATATTTCCCCCTTACCTGTATCAGGCACTTCATTTATGATTTAATAAGACATGAATACCCTCTACCCTTGATTTCTACCGAGCATTTTTCATTTCCTACTGTGTATACATATTTCTTGCACGTTCCCAACATTCAATCTTACATGTTCTTCCATTAAATGTATTTTCTATCCTCCTCCTCCACATCATCATAATGACATCCTCAGCATCTGATTTTACCTCTCTCTTTCACTCTTCCTCCTCACTCTTATCACATATCTTACATTTCTAACTCTGTATGTACCTCTCTCTCTCTCCATGTCCATCCATCCAACCATAATTGCTCACCTGTTTAGTTGATCTTTTTCATCATCCTCATCGCCAAAATCATCATCATCTTCATCATCATCATGCCTATCACCACCCCTCCTCCTCTCTCTCTCTCTCTCTCTCTCTCTCACACATTTTCCTCCCTCACTCTCCCCACTTTCCTCACTCTTTGTGAGCAGCGCTCTCTTGGCACGGGCGGAGCTGAGTCATGTGAAAGCAGAACAAAGCGTGGCAGCCTAAAAAACTGACAACTAATGAAATACCTCTGGCTGTCCAGGGTTGGCGCACAGAGATAGAGAGAGAGGGAGAGAAAGAGAAAGAGAGAGAAAGAAAGCGGGAGGAGGGGGCAGGTTTGGATGGGGGGGGTGCTGTGCTGTGGTGTGGAGTGGCGGTTGTAACGGTTTCAGGATGGGGTGGGGTGGCGGAGTGAGGACTGTAGAGAAAGCTGTGACCCCCCAGCCCCTGCCAAACAGCCTATCCATGGCTTATCAACACAGCACTCTGGGCACAGAGAGAGCAGCACTGGCACCACATCCACCCCTGTGCTGCCCGTATATATTGCACCCCACAGTGCCACTTCAAACCACTGGCACAGGCAGGGACTGGTAAGGGTGCACATTTCGCCTCAGTGATTTGTTTGTTTGTTTGTTTGTTTGTTTGTTTATTGTTTTGTTTGGCTTCTTTGATTGTTTATGTGTTTGTTTATTTATTTTTCTGTCATTTTGTGACACTTTGTGTCACTTTTTGTATGGTGGCCTCTGCCAGTTTGTCTCTCTGTGTTGTGTGATACTGTCTTTCCCTGTATTGCCCTGATTGCTATCCACACGTAATGATTAAAGTCAGGTCTACCATTACATAAGTAATGATTAAACAGGTCGTTTTTTTTCATGTCAGCATTTGAATTTCTATTGCCGTTTCCATTGGCTATGAAATGTGGGGAATGTTTTGCATTGGGACCCGCCAAGGTATTCCCTGGGAACTTTTATCATGGGGAACAGATGGTGGCTTTGGCGGAGCTCGGAAGCGACTCTTTTCTGTGAACTGCATTTCTCTCAGTGAATGCTGCCCACTCTCTTTTTTTCATTCAGACATTTCCTTTTCATCGCATTCCATCCCGGTTCATCATGGCCACTGACCACCCCACCCCTGTGGCTAAGCAGCAGCAGCCGGGCCCTACTGCATTCAAGGTGCACTGCCCACCATTCCACATGTTTGCATATCCAGACATACACACGCATGCATAAACAACACATATATTTCGGCACAGACACACTCCTATAGATGAAATATGTTTTGGTTGTCAGGACTTCGCATATTTCCAGAGCAACCAGCATTTTGAATAGATTTCTGAAGAGATGTTTACCACAATTCCATCTATGTATCTTTACTTTTCAGTTCAGGTGTTCTTATGGCTTTGTTTACATTTTCAAGCACTGTAAACGTGTAATGGAATGCATTTAAAGGCCTATATGATGAATAAGATCCATGCAGAGCTCAGATATATTGTGTTTATTTATCTATTTTTGACAACAAAATGTTCCTATTGAGCCTGGTCCAAATACATCCTTTTCATCGTATACACAGTATAGAGAGAGTAAATATGGTCCAGACGACCCTCTTGGCCACTGATACTTGATCTTCCTGCTCTTGGTCCTGGGCCTCTCTCTTTCTTCTCTCTCTCTCTCTCTCTCTCTCTCTCTCTCTTTCCTTTTTCTCTCTCTAACATTTGTCATGTGTGCTCTCATTTTCATGTTCTTGTTTTTTTCCATTCCCTCTCTGTCCCTGATGTCTCCCAGTTGGCCATCTTTGAGCAAGAGAACTTCCAGGGCCGTTGCCATGAGCTGACCGGGCCGTGCCCCAACCTGCAAGAGGCAGGAGTCGAAAGAGTGGGCTCCATCCTGGTCTACTGTGGCCCGTGAGTGGACAAGCAGTCACGTAAAAATAGAAGTCCAGGCTATTTACATTGTAGTTGTAAACTCTGGATCAGATTCTCAGAAATTGCCTTTAAAATAGATAAATTGCCAAACCAGGCAACTGTTGTTAGTGCCACCATTTCCCCTAGGGATCAATAAAGTATCTATCTATCTATCTACCAGTGCTATTGCAAATTAACATTCACAAGGTAAGTCTGTTGGCTGTAAGCTAATTAGCTTGCTAGTTTTAGACTAAAACACAACATCTTGTCAACAATTATTAGAGGATTAGGGTTTGGGGGTTAGAAAACTGGTTTAAGTGTAAAATGTTATTTACACTCTTTGCATGTTCCTACTACCCCCTGCCTGTGTATGTCTTTAATAATTAAGAAGCTGTCACATTCATTTTCGATTCATTAAGCCCAAACCATTGAACCCACCACACCCACCCAACTCCATTCCGTCCACCCTGCTACCCAAACAACCTGCCCCCTCCCCTCTTCTCCACAGATGGGTTGGCTATGAGCAGGCAGGCTGCAAAGGGGAGCAGTACATCTTTGAGAAGGGGGAGTACCCTCGCTGGGACTGCTGGACCAACAGCAGACGCAGCGACAACCTCTTCTCCTTCCGCCCCATCAAAGTGGTGAGAGAGGCCCACTTCATGTCTGTGTGTCCATCTGTCTGTCTCTCTTTCACCCCTACACTCCCTTCCCTTCCTTTCCCTGTCCTACTATCTCTCTTTATTTCTCTCTCCCTCTCTTGATCTCTCTCTTAATCTCTCTTTCTCACACACACACACACATACACATGTACACACATACACACACATTGTTTCTCTCTTTGCAACCACATCCATGTTTTCTTTTTCTCTTTTTCTATTTTCCTCCTAGACTTCTTTTATCTCACTCTTTCTTTCTCCCTCCCTCTATCTCTCTGTGGTCTGCCTGCCTGACCATCTGCTTGTCTGTCTGTTTATCTATGCGTGCCGCTGTCTGTACTCCTCCCAGCGGATGAGTTTGCTCAGCTGTCTGCATGGGGCTTTTTTATATTTGCTGTGAGACCTTTTTTTCATGTTGCATGTTTGTTTAAACTTCATGCTCCATATGTGCTTGTATGAGACACAGGACAGCCTGGACCATAAGATCGTCCTGTATGAAGGTCCCGGTTATGCCGGCAAGAAGATTGAAATTGTTGATGATGACGTCCCCAGTTTCCACGCATACGGCTACCAGGAGAAGGTGTCATCAGTGCGCGTCCACAGTGGCATGTGAGCCTCCACTGAACACACTGACATGCTGACTCACTTAGAAAACATTAGATTGATTTCTCTTGGCCTGAGAGGCAAGATCTGGATCTCATCAGAATCACCTTTTAATGGCCAAGTATGTTCACACATACAAGGAATTTGGTTCCAGCAGACAATTTATGTCACTCCAGCGGTCCTATAGAAAATATATACATATATAAATCTGTTAATAATGATAAATATTGTCTAGATGCCAGGGATAACCACTTGTAATGTTGCTGACCTGCCATTCCTTCTCCCTTCCATGCAGATGGGTGGGTTATCAGTACCCCGGTTACCGTGGCTACCAGTACCTATTTGAGAAGGGCGAGTACAAGGACCACTCCGAGTTTGGTGCCCAGGCCCCCCAGATCCAGTCCGTGCGCCGCGTGCGCGACATGCAGTGGCACCAGAAGGGGGCGTTCCATGCCTCCACTTAAAAAAGCAAACCCCCTCGCTCTCTCCCTGCACCACCTGCCACGCCTGAACGCCTCGTCTCGTCCGCCAACAGCCACCTCGCACACGCCCGCCCTCTGCCCACTCCTCACACATCTGTGCCCACTGCAACTGTGCCAGTGCCACCCTGCAACTGTTCAAACAAATAAATTATTGTGCTTCTCAAACTCTGGTGGTGGTAGTGGTGGAACTCCTTGAGAAGGTGTGCAGTGCTCATGTTTAAACAGAACAGAATACTAACTAAAGTTTAATAGTAATAAGACAATGACATGAGTATTTCCAATGATATTTTCAATCAATGGTAGAATGGTACATCAAGATTGAACATAGATTGACAGGTCAGACAGGAATATTTGTCATGGACATTGCATACTTGTTAAAGCTATCCTCACCTCACCTACAGTACACAATAACTGGGTACACATATAAAAACGGATAGGGATAGGAAAACAGAGACACATGGAGAAAAGACATTGTGAAGGAGAGAGAGAGAAAGAGAGAGAGAGGGGGGGAGGGAGAGCGATAAACAAATGCACATACAGAGGGGCTTCTGTAATATGATGACATATGTAATGGCCTCTGTACTGTATCTCAGTTCTCCTGGCATTGCAGGGGCCTTTAGCACCCTGTTAAGAGGCTGTTTACAGCTGTGGCAACATGGGATATCTCAGGAGCCTGGCTGTCTAATGACTGTGCAAAGGCCCCTGAAGAATTCCTGACTCGCTCAACCTCACTCTTCAAGACAGACTCTGATCTATTTGTGTGGGCTGTAGGCAAAGACTGTCTCTCTGACTCTTGTGTTTTTCTGTCAACAAGTGTGTGTGTGTGTGTGTGTGTGTGTGTGTGTGTGTGTGTGTGTGTGTGTGTGTGTGTGTGTGTGTGTGTGTTCTAGTGTGGTTACATGCTTTAAATTTTCACGGATAGGCAAAGAATTTAACAGTTACTGTGGACAAGTTTAACCTTTTCTGGGATCCTCTTTGTGGTCTGTCTGGCACTTAACCTCTTAGGCCCGCAAGTCCACACAGTCAAATATGCATGCAGCCAGGCACTCACCCAGCACTAAGCCAAACAACTCATGAAATTGAAAAATTGAAAGTGTTTTCTGGAGACATGATACCATTTAAAATACCCACGAGCACCTAGAGACATCGTAAAATAAAGTGCGTCAATATATGACCTGGATCCATAAAGAATATGATACACTGCGACCTGATGACTGGTGTGAAAACGCAAGTGAAGAATATTAAGTTACTGAAGGTCACAACTAAAAATTAATAATAGATTATGTTACCAGTACATTACTCTCAGACCTGTCACTGTTAAAGACCTTTTTTATTTTAGCATAAGCTGCGCTATTTACAAACTTTTGCCTAGAGACCAAGTTCAACATTCAGACACAGGGTTGTGCAATTCTTTGGCCTACAAAGGTGTAGGGTAATTCATTGAAGAGTCATGTCATCATTAAGTGCTCTGATAATGTTGCAACGGTGCACTATTACATAAGAATGTGTTACACGACCCTCAACAGTTTGCATCATTAAACTAAAACAAACTGGGGTATTGACAACTTCATTGAGGGCAATTATGGATGGGGAGTTCACCTGTTAAAAAAACATAATCAACAACAACAACAAAAACATCACTGACTACAGATAGAAACCTGGTATTTTGGTCTCATGTCTGGCATTGCCTGCTCTGGAGAAAGCTTCAGTAAAAATGGACAAACTGTGTACTGTTGAGCACCAACTAGTTTACCACCTGTCACATGACTGAGATAATGTGCATACATTTGGGCCTAAACTAAAAAATGTGGGCCTAAAATAAAAAAATACTGTATATTCTTGTCTTGTTTTGATAATTAGCTTTGAAAATGGTTTCACATGATGATAATTTGTGAAACAAAAAGTGTAGCCTAATCTAATCCTCCACTTAGTTGTTGCATTTCAACCTCATAAATTGCTGAGGCCTCTCCCAAGATGCCTGGTAGTGAGTGACTATTTTAAGAGCCTGCAACCAAATATGCTCACCCATTCTGGGGTCTCATAGGCCTATAGGCAACCATGTTCATTATGCAATACACTGTATACCCCACACCTTACATAATTCAGTTGTATGCATTTAAAATGCTCTCAGAAGTATTGGAGGGGGAGGTACAGTATAGGCACACATCGTAAGAGTACATGAATTACAACGGCCACAAGTTAAGTCTACCACTAGATGTCACTATTTTGCCGAGATTGCGTGAACAACTCAAACCAGAGCACAGCTCCAGAGCCACACAACCTGAGCGGTGGCGAGCTGCGAGTTCCCGACACGGCTCCTGCGCTGCGCGCTCCTGTGACTTGAAAACTTCTGTGCTGCATACAGTGAAGATCACAGGGATTTGGTCAGCAGAACCTGGGTGTACCAGAAACAACACATCTAAGGAAACACCGGGCCGGTTCCCTGCGCCGAACTGAATCATAAAAGATGGATGATTTAGGTGAGTGAGCGGAAGAACTGAGCGTTCATATTTTTTACAGGTCTATGATCTTTTTCATCAGTATAGCTGGATAGATGGCTAGCGAGCTAGCCTGCATGGCTAGCCAGCCAGCTAATTAAATAAGGTGAGTGAAACGTTTACCAGCGTCAGCGCGGAGCTTGAATAGCGATATCCAGCTATCCCGTGGCATGAAGGAAATAGCCCAACGTTAGCGAGCGTGGGAATAGTTCGTACTGAGGCCTGTAGTCAAGATTTTAGCAGATGAAAAAAACATTCGAATGACTGAGTTGCAGTGGCATGAATATTACGAGTTTTATGGTCCGTTCGCCCTGGTTTCTTTGATAATGTCCAAGTGTTGCTAACTTGAAGTTATGCTAGCTAGTTATTCGTAGGGGTTAGAGTAGTGCCATTTAACTGACCACCTTTCAGCTGTTTTGAGCTAACGTTATGTGTAGTTATGTGTAGTAGGTTGGTCTTTATTTGCTGACAAGTTGAATGCATTCCTACTTTAGTAACGTTACCGCCAGACTTTCCTACTCTATTTTTAATATAAAAGTGAAATATTTAGCCAACTAACATCAATTGTCTAATGTCAATATTAAGTTAGTTCTGAATGTCTACCGATAGTATGTTTAAATGTCGTTGTCTGGTTGTAATGTTTTCACAAACCATTATCAAAAGTAACTTCACTAATTCTGTAGCCTACAACCAGATTGAGGTTCTGTGGACGTGCAACGCCTGGACTGCGTATTATTAACAAATGTAACATATGTTATTGTAACAAATTTAACATCTGTGCCGCAGAGTAGTTTTGTGAAGCTGGTGGCGAATATAATACTTCGCCCAATGCTTGCGGTGCTCAGGTGTTTCAGTGGGTGGAAATACAGTGTTCTTGTTAAAAAAAAAAAAAAAAAAAAAATCCAGTTTAGGCTACTGTTAAATCGCAATTAACATCTAGTATATTTTCAAGCTATCGACCACATCCCTCGAGATATGTATTTGTTAGGCTGTATCCCACATGAAAACCAGGGTGTCCACAGGTTGAAAGACGTGGGGATGTCATTGACCTAACTCTATCGCCCAGGGCTTATGCCTCAAAGATAATGGTTATCGCAAGCCATTTCGAATTAGGGCGTTGGTTGCGCTGTCATAAACATACCCTGTCCCCCTTTTCTGACTTGTTAACTAACGCTTCTTATTCGCTATGATTCTTCAGAGTTAGAGAAAAAACTTTAACAGTAACCTTTTGGTACCCTACTGCTTGACATTATTGGGTAACATACGACACGCTTTTGCTACTGCGCGTTTGCATATCGAAGTATAGTCCCATTAGAAACATTATCTTCCACCCTGGGGGTGGGGAGTTGCTGAGAAGAAAACTAGCTGTCGCCAACAAAAAAAAACAAAGGAAGATTATTTTGTTCACATTGTAAAGAAGTTGTCTTCCTCCAGTTTTGGGTGCTTAGAGCCATACTTTGCACAATAAACCAATTAGAATCATTGATGATTATTATAAAGGTCGACTTGTTGTCTGTTTTTTGTCATGTTTTTTCTGTTGTCATGTTTTTTCTTCGCCCTCATATTCAGCAATTCATGCATATTAATAATTTGGAGGAATGTTTGAAAGACCCAAACCACTTTCTCATGTGAACAGGTGATTATTGTCAACCTGCCATGCTAACAGCTATTAGTGAAAAGAGAGTGTGGATGAGCCACTAAGGAGGTGTAAACCTCTCTAAGCCAAACTATCCTACACAGCTGCTAGTTACTTCAATTCTCAATAGACATGGTCGTCTCCATCTCCCATCATGTGCATGTTGATGCATGCTTGCTTTGAAATGAGCCTGGTTCTAAAAGAAAAAGAGGTGTGTGTGAGGTGTGTGTGTGTGTGTGTGTGTGTGGGTGCCAGCTGTGATGGCAAATAGATAGTCAGAAGTGTGATAAAGAGCTTGTCCTGATAGCGCCAGTCTGTGTGGTAGATAGAGGAAGTGTAGGAGGCTGAAGAAGAGGAGGGAACATCTGCGCGCTCTCTTTTTCTTTCTCTCTCCCCCTCTCTTTATTTTTAGCGGGGTGTCCTGGCCCTGCTGAAGTGCTGAGGCTGCAGCCGACAGGTAGCTCCTCTGACATGCTCACTGCGCAGGGTTACCTATTTCTGGCACATCACTCGTTTGACTGCAGCCTTGTCATACACACACACACACACACACACACTGGTCATGCATGCACGGATGGATGTTTTTTTACACACTCCAGAAGCAGATAGGATATTTATAAGTAGATGCTTATGGCATATGATTGTGGCATCAAAGCTGAAGCATCCAGACATTTGTATGCAATTGCTACATTTTGTAAATCGCCTTGTTTTTTATTAAAATATATATATTATATAAATAAATAATATAAGCAGCTTAAATGTTCATAGAGAATATCCTCAGTCATAATATAACTGATCAACTCACTGAATTGCTCCATAATGATTACAAATAATTATTCAGAATTAATAGAGGAACCAGCTGTCTGTAAATCAGCACAATCGCTATAAGTTTGCTTGACCACACACACCACTTCACAACCATCCACACACACTACCTCACAACCATCCACACACACTACTTCACAACCATCCACACACACCACTTCACAACAATCCACACACACACCACTTCACAACAATCCACACACACACCACTTCACAACTATCCACACACACACTACTTCACAAGCATCCACACACACACCACTTCACAACCATCCATTCTCATGTCCAGCATTTGGCAGGCTGTCTCAGCATTCACCAGTGGCAGTGACCACACTGTGCAGCCCCTACTTGCAGCACGCATTACCTCTTGGGGCGAAGGAATCGGAAACGGTCAAATATATGAAAGTATGACCAATTAAAGGTAAAAGACTCACCCATACTTGTGGTCCAAAGACAAACGAACACACTAGCTCTGATGCACTGTCACAGCGTACTAAATTCGAAGTCAGACAACCACATACACCCCCACACCACATCCCCTTTTTTTTGTTTGTGGTAAGAACAATTCGGCGACACACAGGCATGTGTTTACTGGCCTTCTCTTTTTAAGCAGCCTCAATGTTGCCTCTGTGTTTTGTGTGTTTGTGTTTGTGTACGGGTGTGGTCTCGCCTCTCTAGATGCTGTCAATCGGACTTATTAAGTGGGGAACTGTGGCATGTTTGTTTGTTCTCCCCTCTCCGTCGTGTTGCAGTGGGGCGTTGCAAAAGTTACGGGCGCTCTCTTTCCGCCCACTCGGAGGCCAGGAATAAAGCTGCAGTGTAGAGCAGCGTAGCGTAGCCCAGCGCACCATCCCAGCGCAGCTCAGCTTTGAGACATGATTCAGTCTCAGCCTGAGCCCTGGTCTGCAGTTACTAATTAACTCTAGCTTTTGTCATGTAATCCCCTGTCGTCCTCCTCACACACACACACACACACACACACACACACAGAAACACACAGAAACACACATATAAACACAGCCACACACAGCCACACACAGAGACACACATTTAAACACAGCCACACACACACTCGAAGACGTTGCACATACAAGAATGGGATGGGTGTGGAGGCGGAGGTGTCTTCCAAAGGGATCATGGCTAGACGTCTGTAGTACACAGATGTACACACACACACACACGCTTGCATAGAGTGCCCAAAACTTCCGGAGAATTCCAGCGGTACACCTCAGAGCCGCCAAAAGGGCGGAATCCCACCCACTGCCCTCCCAAGGTCAGACTTCTAGAGGCCAGACTGCTGTTTACAGGCAGAACGGGAGAGGGAGGGAGAGCGAGAAGGAGAAAGAGAAAGACTGCTTTGGGGGAGGGCAGTGCACTTTATGAAAAACCCCAAACACAATCACATGAGCGTGTTGGAGGATAATGAGAGCAGCGTGCCAGGGAGTTCGGCTCATGATCAAAAGGGGACTTCCACTCTTCCGCTGGTCTCTCCCTCCCTCCCTCTTTCTCTTCCTCTGTCTGAATGCCTGTCGTCCAACACTCCAGTCCACGTTGAACCTACAAAACAGCACAATAAAAGTTCCACTGAAACCTGTGGAGAGGATGTTTCCAATCACCCTCAGGAAGTTGTCATCTAGCAGCTCATTGATTGGCTACGCCAGTCAACCAGGGCCTTGTATCGTCGTACTGCCTGGTCTATATCAATTGGCTATGTAACAGGACTTGGCCCCCAGTGATTGGCTGCCCATCTCTCTCTTCTCTTCCCTGGTTGGCTGCACAGAGAAGGGTCTTGTCCCACTTCCCTCCTGCAGTGTTGCCGCTCCAGAGGGGGCAACAATCTCCAGTCGGCTCACGAAACATCGGCCCCGTCCCTATGAGGTCACCGCATGGAAACACTGATGTTGTCTGACACGGTTTCTGAACGGGGAACGCTCCATATGTGATGTGTTAAGTTTCATTTGAATGAGCTGGGGGATGAAAGGGCCCTGCTGGTTAAATACACGGCAGTCACGCTTCTTCTGGAGGGCTTTGGTGTGTTGGTTAATGAACAGACACACAGGAAGGAGGTGTGTGTGTGTCTTTGTGTGTGTGTGTGTGTGTGTGTGGGCGAAGGGCATACAGGTGTTGCTAGGGTAAACAGGTTTGCAGGTGAGGGACTCTGGCAAAGGGATTTCTGGACAGTAATTATGTGTGTGTTTAACCCATAGAAACAAAGTCTGTTTACTTGAGGTTGTAATGGACTAGGACCTGGCTGGACAAGAGTTTGAATTTAGGTCTCTCTTTTACTCCAAAAGTGTGCGTGCGCATATGCCAAGCTCTCTGCACTTGGACAAGCACCAACAAGACATGAATGTGAAATACCTGACTTCTACTAAATCTTTAGTGTGTGTGTGTGAGTGAGTGAGTGACTGAATGAATAACTGAGAAAGAAAGAAAGAAAATAGAGAGATATTTGGAGCGATGAATGTGGACAGTCCCAAACTAGTGTGTGACAGGGATGTAGAGTGAGAGAAGGCGCGTGTGTTTGAGTGAGCCCAACAGGGAGGCTGGACCTATGAGCAGAAGATATCTGGTCAGCAAACAATGCTCTCAAGTCTAAAATGTGTGTCTGTTAGCCCATGTGTGTGACTAAAGCAGAATGTGTGCATGCCATTTAGAAAGTGCTTTTTAGATGTGTGTGTGTGTGTGTGTGTGTGTGTGTGATTGTGTGCGTGATTTGAGTGAGTAGAGCAGTGATGAAACTGTGGAGCAAATCATTTCAGAGTGTTAATGTGTGTAGCTCGACCAGAGTGTGTGTGTGATAGATAGTAAAGGATTGTGTGTGTGGGGGGAATGAGGGGGAATGAGAGCTCATTAGCGCTATGTGAAGCTCATCTCAAGGCACCGTTAAAAATGACTGGAGTCAGGATGACTGTGAGTGTGTGTGTGTGAGTGTGAGGAAGCGGGGGAAGGAGGAAGAGAGGAAAGACAGTAAAGCAGAAGCTGTGTTTGTTTGTGTGTGTGTGTGTGTGTTATATCTCCCAAGGGAAAATGAGTAGAGCCTTCAGTGTGTTAAAGCCAGTCCTGTATGAGGGAGCAAAATCCAGCTTAGTTGGAGTGCAGCGATGCTGAGTCCAGCGAAACTGTTGAAGAGTGTCTAAAAGGACAACCCCCACATCAGCCGTTATCTGGGGATTCTCCGAGGGCTTTAAGAAAACTGGTGAAGAAGCGAAGTGTGTGTGTGTCTGCCTGTCTATGTGTGTTAAAGGAATCATTAAGGAAAGTCTTTGTTGTCCGTTTCTGTCAGGGAAATGGTGAAGTTATTTTTAGTGAAGTGTGTTTGCTCGTGCGCTCATTTATGTATGCACCACTGAACAATAATACATTATTATACAGTGATTTATTTGGAATTGGGAACATTTCTGTCACTGAAGTGAATGAGTGTGTGCATGTGTGTGAGAGAGAGAGCGCCTTTTTTGTCAGGCCTGCCTGAGTTGTGTGAAACAGTGAAGTCCGCCTTGGGTGGCGATGTGTCATTTTTGACCACCATTCTGTCAACATTGCCACTGTGTGCGTTTGCACACATGACCAGATCTTGGTTTCAGAGTGTTGGTTTGTGTGTGTGTGTTGGTGTGTTTTGGTGTGTGTGTGTGTGTTGGGCCCCGTCCACACGGAGACGCTTTTTGGGTTAAACGCACCGGTTTTGTTTCGTCTTGGCTGATCGTCCAAACGAATCCTGTAAACGCACTGCCCAAAACCGCGCTTTTATGAAACCTGGTCCCAGGGTGGAAAAATCTGAAACCGTAGCCCTTGTGAGTTTGTTTGGACGGCGAAACCGCATACTTGCGTATTGATGATGTCATCACCACACCTCTGCCTTGGACTTGACCCTTATAGTATTGCCTAACAATTTCATACATGACATTACCTACGATTACACTCAGTAGGATAAAAATCACAACTGGTGCTGCGCAGCGCCAATAGCTTATGACTTGGTGGACTGAACAGTGTTTTTTTGATGCATTCTAGCTACTGTCAGTGACGTGAGAGAACTAGTCAGAAGTTATTAGGGAAGTGCGGTGTAAGTTTAAATTAATTTGTGCATAGTGCCAGTGTCATTAATTTATTTTACATGTCTTACAACATAAATAAATGCATTCAGATATGAGCATACAAAGACGCTTAGAACTCAAGCCGATGGTAACGCACTAAATGCGAATGCGCGATTTGATCCACACAAACAATTCTGGTTTCCTTGTACTAGCCATTTTCGTTTGTATAGCCTACAGCGCGCAAGCTTTGGTCAATTTCTGTAAAGAAACAGTGCCACCTATAGGCCTGGGATATGAAGTAACGTGTTGAGTCGTGTTGAGATGGATCCGTTTGGACGCAAATATTCTTGATACGGTTCCAGGGAAGACGGAGGGGAAAAAAGATCGGTTTGGTACGTGTGGACTAGGCCTTGGTGTGTGTGTGTGTGTGTGTTTTGGTGTGTGTGTGTGTGTGTCTGTGTGTGTGTGTTGCTGTGTCTGTGTGTGTGTTGCTGTGTGTGTGTGTGTGTGTGTGTGTTTTGGTGTGTGTGTGTGTGTGTTGTCTGTGTGTGTGTTCTGTGTGTGTGTGTGTGTGTGTGTGTGTTGCTGTGTGTGTGTTGCTGTGTGTGTGTTGCTGTGTGTGTGTGTTGGTTAAGGAGAGAAGAGACATTTCCCCTTATGAGCTTTACTCACCTCCTCGCTGGCCTATGAATAGGAAACACACCAGCCTCCGCTGCTTCCTCTCTTTCTGTCTTTCTTGCACGCTCGCTCGCTCACTCACACCTTTAGCCACAGTGGTTTGCGACTCATACAGCTTCTATTCAAACAAGGGCAAAGTTAACAACAAATGCTGTGTGAAGTTTGAAAAAAGACCTTTGTGATTTTACTTCATATGAGGAACTTTCCTCATCAACAGTTTACTCCCTGTGTATCTGTGTGTCTGGCTTTCTGTCTGTCTGTGTGTCTGTTTGTCTTTCTGTCTGTCTCTGTCTGTCTGTCTGTCTGTCATTCTGTCTGTCTGTCTCCTCCCAACGCTCTCCTCTTGTCTTTCTCCAGAGTATGTTGAAAGAGGTTTCTCCAGAGGTTTGTTTTGGAGATAACGTCTCAGTGAAGTGTAATGATTAAATAGCTTGTGAGGAGACACTTGTTTTTTTATTGCTTTAGAGACGCTGCTGACACACAACCCTCCTCTCTTCAGCCCCCCACCACGGAACCTTTCTCTTTCTTTCTTTTTCTTCTCTCTCTCGCTCCCTCCATCCCCGTGGCTCTTGGAGCTCCAGCTGGCTGTGTGTTTGGCTCTGAGGTGGATGTGTTGTGTGTGATGTGTAGCGAAGCGACAGATGAAACCGCTCCGTGGTTGAGAGGGACGAGTCTGAGCACACACACGGCACTTTGACGCACACGCATACACACGCATGCATATACATGCACACACGCACACGCACACAAACACACACAAGCACACATGTCCAAACAGGCGTAGTCACAAACAAACAGCACATACACACGCATGCATATACATGCACACATATACACACGACCACAAACACACACAAGCACACATGTACAAACAGGCGTAGTCACAAACAGCACATGCCATTTGTTCACATAGATAAGATGATGACAAACATGCACAACATCAGCCTGATAGAAAACACACACACATAAACAACAAAGGGAGCGAGAGACAGACTGCTGTGTTTTGCTTGAAGCCCACGGGCTGAAGTTCTGCTTGTCAGTTTTGGATGCCGTTGTCCCTGAAGGCTTGTGAAAAGAAAATGACCTCCCTGGGTTGTCTGTTGATTTTACTGCCCCATGGCCGCTCTGAGCTGAGGTCAGGTCTTCCATTTCAGACCTGGGATGTGGCGACTGGAAAGTTCCCTAAACCTTGCCGTGCACAACCCTTCCCCCAGAAACCCCACTGCATCTGTGGAGGCCCCTGGCAAGGGCCCCCGACTAATTGTGTGCAATCTGACTACTCTGTGTGTGTGCGTGTGTGCTGTGCTGTGCATGAGACGAAGTGTGTATGTTTGGTGTTTAGACGGCTCAAGTGGAGTTGGCGTGTGTGTGAGAGTGAAATGAGGCATTTTATTGAGAAGGAGGGGAGCACCAGTGACCGAAGCAGCCGAGTAGTGCATCACTCAGATGCAGGAAGAGGATCTTTGAGCTGGCCCCCATCTCTCACCATCAGCAGGAAGCTAACAGCACCCCACCCCACCCCACCCCACACCACACCATGGTCAGGGGTGAGAGCGGTGAGAGGTAGAGTCATGATTTGGGACTGTGTGCATGCCTGCATTTCTGCATTTTCTCTCTTGCTTACTTTTTCTCTTTCTCCTCTGCTTTTACTTGATTTGTTGAGCTGATTCTGCTCCCTCTTTCATCATCACTCGCTCTTTTTTTATTTCTGTCTCTCTCTTTTCCTGTTCTGGATCATTCTCTCAGTTCTCTGTCTGTCCCTGTGTGTGTATGCTGGTTGAGCGGTTGGGAGGGGAAAGTCCTGAGGCCGCGCTGCTGTTTGTGAAAATCGCTTGGCAGGAAAGAGAGAAGAATGGATGGGTGGAGGAGAGGAGGGAGGTTAGGAGGAGGGTGACCTTACTCTTTCAGTCCGGCCTCTGTGTGTGTGTGTGTGTGTGTGTGTGTGTGTGTGTGTGTGTGCGTGCGAAGGCTGCCAGATGCAAGAGCAGTTCAGCTTGGCCACATCCAGAGAAAAAGGGAGAGAGAGATGGTGGAGAAGAACAGAGGGACATGGAGACAGGAGGATGGAGGTTAAAATAGAGATAGGAAATCTTATCATAACCCTTTAATGTCTACTCCTCCCCCCCTCTCTACCCCCTCTCTGTTACACTGCTGGTGCTCCTTTGGCCTGGTGGATTCCTGGAGCTGCTGCGAGATTCTTTAGCTGCCTCTAACCCACTCTGATTGACAGATCATGATTACCTCTCAACCCCTTACACACACACACACACACACACACACTTTTCTCATCACTGGGATGCACACTGCTCTGATTCCACTACCGACCGATCCTCTTGTTGATTTAGATAAGCACACACTACATTCCAGTGAGAGCCATAAACCATTCGCCGCTCCACTCTTCTGTCGGCCATGGCTGGCTCACAGCCTGTACCTGCCTCAAACTGCTCTTTTGTTAGCAGGCTACAGGCCACTGGAAGAGGTGAAGAAGAGGTTGCACTGTGGAGTTGAGGGAAGAGGAAAAATAGATGAAGGGAAGAGGAAGAAAATGATGTGTTGATTTGGGAATGAGGGGGATGATGACCTCTCCAGGGCCACCTCCTGCACCAGACGCACCCATCAGAAACATGGTCTCCTCCACTGTTGAATGGTCCATGGAGCTGGCACAATACAGCCTTTTCATTCTCTGTGTGTGTGTGTGTGTGTGTGTGATTGAGGAACAGGGAGAGGAAAAAGTGAGAGTGATTCAGAGCGCAAAAGAATATGTGTGTTGTTGATTGGGAACTCTTGAGATCTGAACATCGAGATGAAAATGTGGGATGCAAAACCGATGTATGTGACCGGAAAAAAAACTGTGAGCTGAATTAATCATCAGAGAATAACTCACAAGTGCACCTGCAGTTCCCTGCACAGTACTAATAAACAACAGACCTAGACACACACACACACACACACACACACACACACACACACACACACACACAGCTTGGCTGCAGCAAGGTTGTAATTTGTTTGTAGCCAAATTGTATAGAAGACTAAGACAAGACAAGCGACACATGACATGACAGGGCTGTCCTTGCACACAGACGGGGGCACAAAGCGTAGGCTACTGTGCTTTTGTCTCATGGGCCGACTGCAGTTGATTGTGTTCCAGCGGGGTGAGTTGGCCGAGTGGAATGCCTTTGCTTGTCCACCACTGAGCAGTCAACCGGCACGATACAATGGCAAGTCTGTTTCACACACAGACACAAACACACTATATATATATATATATATATATATATATATATATATATATATATACCACACACAACATATACAACACACATACACTAATATACCACACACACACACCACCTACTTAATTGCTTGCTCACATACACACACCTATACAAACATTTAACCTGCGTCTCCTCTCTCCCTCCTCTAAAGCAATCAGACGGACACTCTCTCACACACACACACACACACACACACACACACACACACACTCTTTCCAGAACGCAAGGGCCTTGTCCACACCTACTCTCCCCATCTCCGCCTCCCATGTTCTCACACATGCTTCAGGCCGCTCCTCAGCTGAGCGAGTGCTAGACCAAACATACGCCAGAGTGCTTACATGTGTGAGAGATAAGTGGACAACGGGACTGCATGCAGTCTGAGTAGTGCTCATGGCTCCTGGTGAGTCAGGAGGAGGACGAGCTGAGCACCGAGTGGATGTACCGAGCGGCCTGGAATATCTGACTAGCTTCAAACTAGCCGAGTTCCGCTTGTCTGTACTTCCCCCTCCTCTTGTGTGAAGGTTGGTCTCACACGTGTAAGTGTGTGTGTGTGTGTGTGTGTGTGTGTTGTTTGTGTTGTGCCTGTGTGTGCACACTCTGCAGGGGTGTGTGACTCAGTGGCTGTTGATATTTCCAGCGAAGGTTCTGAGAACACTTGTCTGGTGTGTGTGTGTGTGTGTGTGTGTCTGCCTGTATATGAGTCATCCGCCATGTTGTTGCCCTTCGTCCCCTTACACCTACCCACATGCTGCTTGCAGCAAAGCAGGACGCTTTCACAGCTACCCCCACCATGCACAGTCACACACACACACACACACACACACACACACACACACACACACACACACTTCCTACTCTCACCTCTGCCTTCATTAGCACCCTGGCTCTGGTTGGCTTCCTTCCCAGCCTCTGTGCTCAGGTGTTGGGGTTTGAATCAGCCAGGGGGAGTCGGCTCTCCATGGGTGCATGGTCCATCTGGTCTGTTGTGAGACCACTGGAGTTCCTGTCTTACTCCTGTTCTCTGAACTTATTTTGAAAGGAGTACTTTCTGTGTGTGTGTGTGTGTGTGTGTGTGTGTGTGGACCAGCATGGTGTGATGTTTTTTTTTTTTTTTTTTTTTAATGAAGAGGAATCGGGAGTGCTGGACCGTGCAGGAATCCAGTGAGGAGCACTGGGGTGTACGCTTGCACTCCCTCCCTTAATCACACGCTCACACACTCTCCCTATCTTGCATTCACACACACAAATGTGTGCACTCTCTCTCTCTCTCTCACACACTTTCTCTCTCTCACGCTCACTCCAACGCTCTCACACACACACACACACACACACATTCTTAATCACAGTCTTCAGGAGCACCTCCACTAGTGGCCCCAGGCCCCGCGTCCCAACAAAGGGCGGCTTTCACCTCTCAGGAATGCACCCGCACACAAACCCTTCAAGAAGATAACTCACCTCCCTCCCTCTTTTTTTTTTTCCTTCATTTTATCTGCTTTTCAATCCCCCTTATCCTTCATTCACTCTCTCACTCTCTCACTCTCTAACTCTCTCTCTAACTCTAACTCTGTTGTTGTAAGGTGCACAGTTCACATTCGTAGTGTCACTTGCAGCCTGATTCTCTGAGTGTGTGATCAATTTCAAAGGGAGTGTGAAGGGTCGGGTGAGTGGGTGTGCAGGGGTTATAATCAGTGCCTTAATCAGGGTGTGGTGTGTTGTGGGTTTGAAAGTGAAGACGGTGTCAGCTTTGATATGTGGAGTGGAGGCAGATTGAGTTGTGACCTATACTCCTCCCACGACGGACACAACATTCTCATGCTACTCCCAATGATTTCTCTCGTGTCTGTGTGTGTGTGTGAGAGAGAGAGAGAGAGAGAGAGAGAGGGGCTATCCGCTGAAGCAGGAATCCAGTGTGGTCTCTCTAAAGTGGCTGGAGAGGACAGAGTGTGGATGAGTTTGGCTACATCCACACTATCCTGCTTTCATTTTAAAACGCTATAATAAAACAAATACAATCTCCATCTAGACACACATTTGCAATTCTGGAACCTTGGCTGCAATAGAACCCTGAAGTGTGGATCACATGATCATTAGCACAAATCACATGACCTTTCACGCAATCAGTCAGTATTGTAAATGTCAGTGTTCTGAAATGTAACTGCACTGCACTGCACTATGTAAAAGCACCAATTTCTGCCCCTTTCGTTTGAAAATAAGTACTGTTTTAAGTAAGTACTGTTTAAGTAACAGTAGCCATAGGTATGTAGATTTGAACATAATCTGGTTTTGTTCTTACGGGATCTTTTACTGCCTGAAAAATCCGGTTTCATTTACCGTGCTCGGAGTTTGGTGCTGGGCTGGTGGATAACCTATATCCACCCACTCACTCAGCACATCAACAGTTAGACCGAGAATTCTCGTCGTGAAATCAAAATTCCACTGGAGCTCCAAGCGGTTTTGTACATGCAGCCTTACCACACTGTTTACAGCTCTTCGAGTCACTGTACAATGTCATTTAAATGGTCATTTAAATACACTTATGGGGTGGGTGCTTGCGTTTCTTTAGGAATTTGCCGTCTTGGTTTGTATCTGAAATGAATATTAAGCAAAACCTACACGTAAAAGGGTGAAAATACGGCGTGGGCGGATATAGGTGACTTTCCGATACAGAAGGCACCAAAGAAAAGCAAGGCAGTGCTTGTATCTGGTTCTCCCTGCTGCATTCACCACTGATGGGCAAGTAGTGGAGGGAGTTTTGGAGAGTGGAGAGACATCAGACTGACGAGGCTCAATCAGCTGACGTTTTTCAAATGAAAACGACGTAGGCAGCGCTTTCAAATTACTCTGTCATTTTTGAGCTTCTGAAACGGAATAGAGTAGATGAGAGGCGCAAACAAAAGAGAAGTGTTTCGGATTCAAACGAAAACGGAATAGTATGGATGTTGTCTTTGTCTGCAGCCTGCCGTGCTCTCTACCATGGGGCAGTGTGGGATTTGCAAACTGCTTCTCTATTTCTCCTTATCCCTTCCCTCCTCACTCTCTGTCTCTCTCCCGACCTTCCCGTAAGCTCTGTATCACTCACTCCCCCTTTTTACTTTTTTTCTCTCTGACCCATGCATGACTCTTTCGCTCTCTCTCTCTTTCTTTCTCTCTTTCTTTCTTTCTCTCTCTCTCTCTCTCTCTCTCTCTCTCTCTCTCTCTCTTTGTGGTTTGGCTCTCTGCTTTGGTCAGTGAACAGGAACCCATTGCTCAATGAGGGCTCAACACTCAATGTGGTGACTGCTGCAGAGAGATGGAGGGAAAGAGAGAGAGAGAGAGAGAGAGAGAAAGAGCAAGCGAGAGAGACATGTGAGAGAAGGAGATGAAGAAAGAAGGTCAGGATTTCTCTCTTGTGTAATAGTATTGGTATACACCCAAGCGCTGGCTCTGGGATTCCCATGGCAGGTTATTAGACAGACACACACACACACACACACACACACACACACACACAGCCATCTCTCACTCCATTAATTCCATCTCCGCTTCCTAACTGATTCTCTTTATCTTCCCTTCTCTGTATCACTCACACTTTATCAGGCGTGCACACACACACACACACACATAGATCTTCAGCAGGATCTTCAGCAAATGTACAGGCTTGCATAACTTATGTTTCTCGTATGATGCCCACTGTTTAAGTGTCACATTTGATCTCTGGAACAAGGGAAAATAAAAAACAACTGCTAAACCAACACTCACAAAAGCACAGACTGCAGGGAATAATGCATTTGCAGCACGCTTGCGATGTTCACAGTGATTAGTGGTTTGAGCGTGCGTGCATGCGTGCGTTTGTGTGCGCTGGCACAATTGGCGTGTAGTGGTGCCTGCATAATAAGAGCAGATGGAATCTACCAGCAGGTCACATGTTGGCTGGAGTGGCAGGTTAAGAACCTGACCTCAGATCATATGTTGAGATTCATTCAAATATCTATTTATCTTTCTCAGATATTTACTTTTTTTTTCAAATAAACAAAACAACCCAACACCTGGTGTCCTGATGCCAATAATGCCGGGTGTGTGTTGCCTGAAGTGGTTGTTCTCAGCGAGCGACACACACATGCACACACACACACACAATCCCCCACTCTGGTCACTATGCTATTTATAGAGCTCCTTTATTTCCAAAGCCCCTGGCCCATCCACCTCTCTGCTGTGTGTGTGTGTGTGTGTGTGTGTGTGTGTGTGTGTGTGTGTGTGTGTGCGTGCGTGCGTGCGTGTGTGTGAGAATGGAAAACTGGGTCACAGGAGATAGAAACCATCCCCAGTTTCTGTGTGTGTGTGTGTACCAGTTCTAATATGTGCACGTTTATGTAATTGTTGACATTTCCTGATGGATGTGTGTGTGTGTGCGTGTGTGCGTGCATGCGCTTGTGCTTGTGTGTGCATGCGCAGCTGGCACCTGTGAGTGTTGTAATTGGAGCAGCTGGAGTCACCGAGGCAGACCAGGCTCCATCAAGCTACAGCCTCCTGCTTTTTGTGCTGTGTGTGTGTGTGTGTGTGTGTGTGTGTGTGTGTGCGCGCATGCACAGTCCCAAATGAGCAGTATAGTAAATGTTCTATATGAATGTTTTGATCGGTCTGTCCTAAAAACACAAAATTATGTTTGTGTGTGTGTGTATACACTTGTAAAGCTCATGGCCTATTCATAAGGCTTGTTGCATTCTGTGTGTTGTCAGAATTTTAGGAGCACTAGAACCAGCAACTGACAAGGTATGCCTTTCTTGCTTCACCAGCAAGTCACACACACCCACATATACACACCTCAGATTCCTGTTGCCTTCAGGAAGGCATCTGAAGAGGGTATTCTGTATGCCAGGTGGACATATTGTAGAATACATTTTGTTGGTGACATGACACACACACCCACACACACACACACACACATGCACCTAAACAGCATTTGCATGGTATTTTGAGTGGTTTGATCCACGGAGACCTCCAATGTCATTTTTAACTAAACCATGCTCAGTTAGCCTTCTTCCATGACACTTTATTTGCCAGACTTCTGCTACACCCACTAATAAATTGGCCAGCTATTTATATCACTTTGCCTGTTCAGTAGAGTTCATCAAACATTCTTTAGTGCCACACTGCAGTTTCTCTTTATGTTCACCCCACTGCCCTCTCTTCACTTCCCCTCCTCATCTCTTTATCTCTCTCTCTGTCTCTCTCTCTCCTCTTCGCCCTTTTATCTAAGAAACAGACAGGCAATGGCATGAAAGGAATTCTGAGCTCACCTTGCTTCCCATCAGATAGTGAAATGAAGGGAGCGAGAGAAAAAGCTGTGGGGTGGTGAGATGCACAGATAGAATGCAGGAATGTTAAACATAGACCTACATGGAATCACTCTCTATTTCCCTCAATCCCTCTTGCTCTCATACTACCTACCCCTGAACACACACACACACACACACACACACACACAGAGCATGTGGTTATATACTTCCTGCCTTTCTCTGGAGCATGAGACGCCCTATCTGTGGTAGTTTTAAGGTCACACGTCGCCATAATTAATGTCTGGTGTTCGTATCTCCCTTTAAATAGCACGACATGAACAAACAAACATTCTGCCAGTCTAAAGCAATCTCTGTCTGTGTCTCTCTCTCTCTCTCTCTCTCTCTCTCTCTCTCTTCTCTCTCTCTCCTCTCTATCTCTCTCCCTCTCTCTCTCAATCTCTCTGTCTCTGTCTCTCTCTCTCTCTCTCTCTCTCTCTCTGTCTGTCTGTCTGTCTGTCTGTCTGTCTGTCTGTCTGTCTGTCTGTCTGTCTGTCTGTCTGTCTGTCTGTCTGTCTGTCTGTCTTTCTTTCTGTCTGTCTTCTCTCTCTCTTCCTTTTTAACTCTTTGTCGCCCCCATCTGCCAGATCAAATCTCTTAACACACATGACGCACACCCACACACACACTCCACATAAGTCTGTGCTGGTGTCCACAGCTGCTTGGGCAAAGTACACAAACAAGTACACTACAATCATGCATCAACTAACACACGCATACACACACATAAACACACAACTGGCACACATACACACACAATAACACACATAAACACACAACTGACACGCATACACACACAATAACACACAACTGACACACACATATACACGCACATAAACACATCAACTGCATATGTGTAGACAGTAGACACTCATGCACATCTACCTCTATTCATACAAAATGGTTAATGATTCATGTCAACTGTTGTTGAGGGTGTATTGAACAATTGACGTAGGCTATTGTTTCTGATATTTCAAGGAATGAAGTGCGTAACACGCATTTGGTGCATATTATTTGCACTATTATATTGACTTTTGCTTTACTTTTACATTACTTACTACATACTTTTACTTTTTGCACTATTATATTTACTTTTGCACTATTATATTGACTGTCTACTGTATGCACAATTGCACAATTTCAACTCAAATTTTGCTGCTCTTATTTTCTTCATTGTATGTGCCTTCTTATTTTTACTTTTTATATTGTTTACTTGACTGTTATGTTTGTCTGTGGACCTAATTGGTAAAATATGTCTTGTCTCCACTGTGGGATAGTAGGAAACGTAATTTCGATCTCTTTATATGTCTTGACGTGAAGAAATTGACAATAAAGCTGACTTTGACTTTGACTTTGACTTTTATTATGTGCACACATGTGTAGACTTAGCCATAAATAGATACACCCTGCCTCAGGTTATGATTTTGAATCAGAAATGTTGGCTGCCCTATTGTACCGTTTAATCCATTATGCCAGTAGGGTGTGTGTGTGTGTGTGTGTGTGTGTGTGAGTGAGAAGAAGACACTGGGAAGCCCCGATACAAGTCAAAAGGAAGCGTCTTGCTTTGCATGGGAAGTGTTGTGTTGCTGGCAGGATATCCTGTCTGGAGTCATGGAGGAATGGGATTTTTGTTGTTGCCCCAAGTCAAATATTCCAGTTCTCTGGCAACAGCATTCCTCTCTTCTCCAGCCACTTTGCCCTCCGCTGTCATCCTCCTGTCCTGCTTACATGCTCCCGTTATTCTGTTACCTCTCTCTCTTACAGTAACTCTCTCTATCCTTCCGTCTCTCTCTCTCCTCCTCCGCACCCCTCCCTCTCTCTCTCTGTCCCTGGTGCCAGCCACAGTAATGAGTCCCACGTGGCCAACGTCTAACGGAGGCATAATTAAAAAACACACACTGTTAATTTAAGCAGCGAGGGCGTTTCCAAACTGACACAAGTCTCGCTCACACACACACACACACACACACACACACACACACACACACACACTGAGTGTCCATGGACTGTATGACAATTTCTGTCTTATCCTTACTTTTTGTAATTACTTTGTTTTCTCTCTCTTTCTCTCTCTCTTTGTCTCGTAACTCAAGCGTGCGGTTAAGGTTGCTTTTTAAACCATTCCATCAGACACCCCGCTGCAATTTTAATGCAGAATCATTGCCTGCGTTGCACTCTGCTTCTACTTGTCTCTCCTATCTGATTGGGCCCTAGCCGTGGTGACATCACTCCGCAGAAGTTTCTGGAACGGTGGGGTTTATGATGTCGCCACCTGATCTCCGCAGTCATGGCGATCTTTTAACGGTAGGGGCGTGTTTCTTCTCGAGCCCTGAGCCCCCACCCCCCAGTCGTGTCAGATTCAGGACTTAAGAAGAAGGGCTTATTTTAGCCTGGGGGGGTCGCTGAACCCCACTACCAGAATCGAGGCTCCACCAAATCTCCTCCCGTCTCGCCCCTCTTTGATGTCAATAGGAAAACATTCCTACAGGTCATATGTGATCTATTTAAGAGGTTTTAAGACCATGTAAAATTCAAGGAGATTGTTGGCTGCTGCAGTAATCCATTAGCATCAGATGCCCATTCCTTCTCTGTAATCGGTTTGTTTAAGCCCCTCCCCACCACAGAGAGGCGCTCCAGTGCAAAGGTGATAGTGGTATTGTGAAGCACCTTTGGGACATGCAAAATCCCTGAGGAGAAGAATTTTGGCAAAGGTTTAGGAGAAGGCCTCGACTTGCTCATACACACACACACACACACACACACACACACACACACACACGCTCACTCGCAGGTATGTGGGCTCTGCCAAATACCTGACACCAGTACATGCAGGTGTGTTGTACAGACTTGTGACAAAGCAAAGCTTTTTTTTTAGCTGAAACTCCAACCAGAACTCAGACTCTTGACCTTGCTGGTGCATTGAAATGCAAATGGGTAGACAATGTTCAGCAACCTTAAAGGAGGTCCCCTTACTCTAAGCACCCAAATTAAAGTCGTGTTAGGTGTGCCAAGATGAATCATGCTCATTACGACCGAACAGATGGCAGGAGGGATCTGGTTTGTGTAGTGCAGTGGGTCCCTCTGAGCAGTACGCAGCGCTGATGTGTCAGAACGTGCCAGTTCCCGAAAGTTTGTTCTTTTGAAAGGTCACTCGTTGCCTCTGTAGCTGTGCATGCACAGCTCTTTGTGCCCCAGCCTCGAGAGAGTTTGCGAGCGTGACTCAGTCTAAGTGTTGCAGGTGTGTCCTTCCAAAAGCCGTAAGGACAGTCTACCGTAAGCCATCCTCGGCGTTTTAAAGCTATGTCACGCAGAGTGGCTCTCGGTCACACAGCTCCAGCCACCGGAGTTTCTCAGAGCACACTCATTAAAAACCCAACAGGAGCCGCTGCCAAGCATTGAGCGCAGCGACCGCCGTGTCTCGCCTTTCACTAAAGCATAAACAGTTTAAGTGTCACCACGACAGCGGCACGTCATCCACTTCCAAACACGGTAACGTTCCGTCTTTCACCTCACGTCCTGTCAGGAGAGTGAGAGAGCAAACGCAGCCCCTTTCTGTTTTGGCTACGCTTGGAAAAAAAAAAAAAAAAAAAAACCTTGGGCTCACAACGATTTCTATTTTGGTCTGAAGTAAATCAGGAATGCTTCCTGAATTGTAACATTCCTCATCGATCAACAGTCCAGTCCCCCAAAATCGCCACGGCGATGTGTCAGTCATGCTCATATATGGCCCTTTTCTGGCTTTACTGTATGGCTCGGAGCCTGTGTACACCTCTCCCCCTTCTCATTGCCCCCCTTTCTCTTGGCCAGAGAGGGTACGCTACAGGAATGGCGTGAGTGTTGAGTGTTTCCTCTGGACGCAGGGGCTAGTGTATCCCCCAGGGGAGTGCCGTTATCTGGGCCGGCTGCAGAACAAACACCAAGGCTGTATACATAATCAAGCCCTCTGGAATGTTTGAGTCGCTCCACTCCGGAATGGGAAGGACCCCCTTTTTCCTCTTCACCGACCCAGCCCACTACTTCACGCTGCTTCCCCTAAAGCGAGTCTGACCGTCCAGCTGAACGGAGCGTTAGACTGTAACGCGCCACTCGACGTTTTTCGCAACTCGATGGAAGAGGAGATTCCATCAGATTGTGACGCACACGGAACATCAGAGCCAGACCCCAGCATGGAAAGGATGTCCATGACCGACTCAGTCCTGGAGGGAATGAACATGCTGGACGATGTTCTTGAACAAGCATCCTCCCCAGACATGGACCAGTACAAGGAACCGGAGCAAGAGACGGTGTACGAAGTAGAACGTGAGGAGAGCGAGGTACCGTCTGAGTCCAAAAGGGAGACTGTCTATGAAGTGGAACCAGAGCCAGCTTCAATCAGACTATCGGAGCCAAAACCGAGCCAACAGGCTGGTGAATCTGTGCCAGTTTCAGACCCAGGGGCGGATTTGGACCCAGTAGAAACATCTCCAGTGCGGGAGAGCCCCTCTGTGCCAGATTCAGTCTTGGAAGAGCCATCAACACAAGAACTGGGCGTCCCAGAAGGACCTGTGCCAGTTATGGACACTCAAGACGTCTCATTGCCAAGTGGAGGTAGGACTCTCCCTCTCTAGGCTTGCCCACTTATCTGTACGACCAAAGAGGAACACTGGGCCTGAGGTCAACTAAAACAAACAAATCAAACAAATCAGATAGATAATAGAGAAATATCGCATGATGAAGAGTGAAAAAGACAGTGAGGTAAAAAAAAGGACACTAAGAGCTTACGCAGCGATTGAATAGAGTAAAGATGGACAGATTGGACTGAGATCAGATGAAGCCGTGTATAGAAGAGGATAAGGATCTAGTGATCGGATATAGGAGAGTACGGCTATGTGATGGGCAATGTAAGGATAGAGAGATTAGTCAGAGGAGTCTAAGGATGGAGAGATTGAATAAATAAGTGTGAGGATCAGACAGGAGTTCAATAAGGGAGATAGGGGTTGATGTTAATAGGCTTGCAGAGTTCCTGTGCGTCTGCCACACCCTAAGTGGGCATGGTTTTGTGATAAGGGCTGAGTGTGTGTGTGTGTTTTTTTTCCTCTCTCTCTTTCTCTCCACCTCTGCTTCTTTCACAACCTTTCTCCTTCTGCTGAGTTAGTCTGCTCTCACTCACACACTTTATTTGGAATCAGCGGCTTCTCCGTGCATACGCCGTGCGTGAGTACTCTCTAATATCTACTATCACACTATCTAACTCTCTTTCTTTCTCTCTCTCCCTGCTCTCTCTGCCCTCTCTCTTAACCTGCTGCCATCTTTAGACTGCTCAGCTCAGGGACCAGACAGTGTGGGGCGTAAACTTACCCCCTGCTCGAAAACAACCCCCAACCCCCTCCTCCTTTGCGTCGGCTCTGCTTACCAGAGGGTGATGGGAGCAGCTTAGAGTGGAGGTGCCCGTCTCTCTCTCTCTCTCTCTCTCTCTCTCTCTCTCTCTCTCTCTCTCTCTCTCTCTCTCTCTCTCTCTCTCTCTCTCTCTCTCTCTCTCTCTCTCTCTCTCTCTCTCTCTCTCTCTCGCGCTCTCTCACCTTCTCAATATCCTTCCTTCTTATAACGAGAGTGACTACATTAGCGTGGAGAGATCTACCCTCTTGTGTGTTTTTCCTACCTGTTGCTTCTAAGCACCGGTAAGTGTTGTTTATGCCATAGAGATCTGTCCTGTATTTCTGAACTGTCTTCTCGTACATTACGGAGTTTTGTGCGTCAAACCTCAAGTACCTCTAGTACCTTAAACCTCAAGTACCTCTAGTGTATTTACTGGAACTTAAAGGACGTGGTTCATTTTTTTCCCCTGTTCCTGATGTTCTATTGCGAAAGAGTGGGTGTGTGTGTGTGCTAGATTAGTAGTGTGTTAGCAACAAATAATGGTGCTTTGCTAGGACTGTATATGACATGTTTATGGCATTGGGGAGTGGCAGATCTTACTGATGCATATTGCTGAATGCTTTGGTGGTCATAAAGATCGATCTGCCACTGCTTCAAGTGGATACGTAGAAATGGTTTTAAATTATTCTGGGATTTGACTGGAACATGAAGAATGGAAACTTTTCTCGCATGTCTCTTTGCTGCCATACTGGTTGTCTGACATGGTGTGTGCCTTTGCAGTGTTCGTAGCCTTAGGCAAAGGAAAATGTGGATTGGGAAACACTAAGTGACACTTATAAAAACACACACACACACACACACTTACTCACACCCACCTGTTGCGCTGCCAGCCAAGTAAATAAAAGGTGTGGTGATTACGTGTTCGTTCCGGACTGCAGTGACTAGTAAAACTTTAACTCTTTTGATACCACAGTACTGAGTTCACTGAGCTATGTGACAAACCGTGGAAATGGAATACACTTGCGCAAGTGTTGGTTGAACGTGTGTCAGTGTCTGTCACCAGTTGTGCAAGTTATGGCTCTTGTCAGCACCTGCTTAAGACAGAGCTGTGAGTGTGTGTGTGTGTGTGTGTGTGTGTGTGTGTGTGTGTGTGTGTGTGTGTGTGTGTGTGAGTTCACTCTTTCTCAGACATGAGATGATCTCTGTTGCCATCCCACAGATGGAAATGACCTCCGCCCCAGTGGCTTCTGGGAGGTTTTGATGTTTCACCATCCGCTCATGACTCACAGTCCTGTCGTGCCTCTGAGTTGGTGTCTCATTTGGCATGCTCCTCTCATGCTCCCCTCACTGAAACATGGCCATATTGATATTGATATATGGGCAAAGCCATAAGGCCACAAGGAGAGGCCAAATGGGGTTTGAGGTTTGACCGTGGAAGCCTGCAGGTTTACTGATGCTCAAGTGTGTTACCTGTGTCTGTGGTGTTGGGTGGGTGTGTACCTGTGTATTGTGCTACTGAAGATGTGACTCATTTGTATGCATTTGTGCTTTGCAAAAGGTTCTGGTTTTGAAGTCTCTTCCTCCTTTGCCTTTCATAGATGCTCTGTTGGCGGACCTTGAGTCCACCACTTCTCACATTTCAAAGCGGCCAGTGTTCCTGCCTGACGAGACGCCCTACTCCTTCCCCACCGGGGGAAACGCCTACCCCGAGGTCTCAGCCACACCTCCGGTGCCGCCTCATCCCACCGCCGAGGCGTTGAACGGCACCGTGCTAGACCCTCCTGACTCACACCGCTCCTCCACACAGGTGAGTTTGATAATATGAGTGCACACTTACACACCACACGGACACAATTGCCCATCCCATCCACGTGTCTGTACATGTACACAAATATGATCAGTTGTAAAAACCTAAACTGGTCTAGATGTGCTATAGGCATTGCCAAAGAACTATGCATAAGCATCTACATTCCCAATATAAACACATGATGCACAGTATTATACATCAAGCGTTACACATAGATGAGCATGGATAGCTGTACAACCAGTCCATATACAGTGTATGTCAGGAATCCATATTGACACAGATCGTATTGACTTTTATTCCATGTGAGTCTGGGCGTTGATGAGCCTGACCAGTGGTGTGTCTGACTGTGTTTGTGTTCCATCAGTCGATCGGGTCAGCCCAGAAAAGCACCTGGTCCAGAGACAGCAGCAGTCCCCCTCTTTCTCACGGCGAGGAGGATCACGTATATAGGTATGCTTATACAGTATCAGCAGTACTAACAGGCCTACGTGGATGCTTATAGGACATTTCGAGCAAAACACACTATGCCATTTATACATTTTGTAACAGCGTCTCTTTTGCCTTCTCTTGTCCTTTTCCTCTAGTTTTCCCAATAAGCAGAAGACTACTGACTCTGCAGCCGCAGGCATGAGCTCATCTCTGGGCAGTAACCTGTCGGAGCTGGATCGGCTTCTCTTGGAACTGAACGCCGTGCAGCACAGCACACCCTCCTTCCCCGTCGAGGGTAAGATTGCTTGGGCACAGCAGGGGTTGGGGTAGGATTTGACTTGGAGAGATTTGAAGAATAAGTTCAATTAAACTGGTAATGAAATTGTTACCAAATGTATGGCAGTGGAATTGTGTTTGGCTGAATGTTTTCACTAATTGTATGAAAGTGAAAATATGACCATTGAGTTCGAAGATATGGTTTATTTTAAAAGAGGTTATCAAATAAGATGTTTAGATGTTTTTGTTATTTTGCGTCATATTCCAGACCTTCCACTTTTAGATTTTTTAGTGACAGATTCTAGTTCGTTTTTTTTAGTCACAGATTCCTTTGTTTGTAGAAGTTGGCTCTATGCTGTAAACTGAGACCAGTTAGGATTTAGAACCCCAGAATATCCCTTTAAATTACTTCATAAATCACAACTCTGCAAAACTAGGTCTTACATTTCACCACCTTCCCTTCTTCACAGAAGAAGCACCCCCTGCCCTCCCCTCCAGCAGCGTCACCACACAGAATGGCATCTCGCCCCCTGGCAAAGCCCCCCCTCCTACTCTGGAGAAGCCCAAACGTAACGCAGCCGGCCGGGGAATCGAGGATGTGCGGCCCAGTGTGGAGAGCCTACTGGACCAGCTGGAGAGCTCAGTGCCAACCCCAGTGTAAGACTTGCGACATTTCTCTTTTTAAAGTTATATTTTTGGGCTTTTTAGCCTGTATTTGATAGGACCGTGAAGAGTGGACTGGAAATTAGTGGGGGAGAGAGATGGGGAGTGGGTTTGGGAAATGACTGAAACCTTGGTCCCTGTGTGCACTATATGTGTCCTACACTACTTATGTGGTATAGGACACCGCTGCTAGCTGCAATATATTTCTGTTTTAAGACATGTCTGTTTTGCTTACAGATGTGATGATTCACCAGTTTCCTGTTTTTGTTTCCCCCACTTGCCTGATGTTTATGTTTGTTTACGCTTTTCAGCCCCGCCCCCTCAGTGGCCACAGTGGAGTTGAGTGACGGCCAGGAGGAAACGCCTTCCCAGCAACAGGCCCGAATCTCTGCCTCCTCAGCCACACGAGAGCTCGATGAGCTCATGGCCTCGCTCTCCGACTTTAAAGTCCAAAGCAATGTAAGTCAAAGATTGATGGAGAGTCCAACAGAGAGAGAGAGAGATGAATGAATGATTAGAGAGAGTGAAAGAAAGATTAATGGCTGTTATGGAGGATCGGCATGAACAGAAGGGAAGTGTCTGAGAGTTGCAGTGCAGAAATAGTCACATCCTGTGATACAATGTCATACAGTGCCTGATCTGGGAACTGAGATCACAATCCAGATTGCCTGTTTGTTTTGACATCTGGATGAATGCTCTCTCTGACAAATGATTGTTTTCCTCTGACAGATTTTTCTGACTTGAATCCTTAGCGAGTCTGAGGATACATAAGGGTAAAATAAATTATGTACATTTAAAACCTTCTTTGATACATGGCCCTGCCCCGTAGTTTGCTGCTATACACTCCCTCGTGCTCATCCTGTGAGGGGTGGGGGTTAGGTCAGACCCTAGAGTATGAGTATCAGGTTGGTTTTGGCAGGGGAATGGCGCCTTTAACATGTGTGGATTGCGGAGCTCATGTTATACCTTAGTCTATAACTCTGGCCCACCACCCTTCTACCCTTCATGGCTTAAAATGAATTCCCGCTGGTTGATGCTCAGTGATCCAGAAACGGCCTCATCACCCAAGGGGGTCTGGTGCTCAGATCACAGATGTCTTAATGTCTCAGAGCCAGAGAGCCATTTCTGTTTAATGCACATTGGAAATTACAGTCTGAAAATAGTGATAACCATCACCAGAGGAAAGGCTGGTTTCCTATCCATATCCACTTACAAGCTCATTTGAGTGAGAATGTGGAATACATTGGTACATTAACAGTCTGGAAGTCTGAGAGATTGGATATGACATACGGACAAAATGATTTTGAACCCATAACACCCCTCTGTCTTTTACATCCCTACCTTAACAACATATTTCTGCTCTGGTTTGTTCATATTGTTCTGCAGTTTTAATTTCCTCTCCCTAATTTCTCTCTTTACTACATTGTTTTCCTTTTGTTAACCCATCTCTCCCTTTTCTCACCAGCTCTAACCCCTCCAACTTTTCCACCTGTTTTCTCTTCCCTTTGTTGTCAACTGTCTACTCCAGTCTGGTTCTCAGTGGTCTGTGAATCTGGAACCTTTATCCCCTCCAACCACTGATCCCCCTGCAGAATCACCTGCTCCTGATACCTCAGTGTCAGGTCTGACCCTGCCTCCTGAGCCCTTTCTTGAAACATCCCCTTCCTCCACACCGCTTGGCCTGGAGCTTCACATTGATGAGGAGAACCTGTCTGGGAGTAGTTCAAACATCCCTAAGACCTCCTCTCAGAGTGTCCAGTTTTCCCAGTCCCGTACACTGGTCACTGCACTAGACAGGGGCTCAGACTCTGGCTCCCTCTCCATGTTCAGCACCCACACTGAGTCCCTAGTGGTAGTGTCCACTACAACAGGGCCTTCCTCTGAGCTACCTAACACAGATTCCTCATTGCCCCTTGCTGCTACTGCTGCCAAGGCCCCCACTCCAATGGACTCCAATATTGCCCCAAAAAACCCTAGTCCAGTTGTGATTCCTAAGACCTTTAGTCCAGTTGTGGTCTCAAAAACCTCTAGTCCAGTTACGATATCAAGGACATATAGTCCACTTACTATCCCAAAGACCTCTAGTCCAATTACAGTACCTAGGACATCTAGTCCACTTGCTATTTGGAAGACATCTAGCCCAATAACACTTCCTAAGACAGCTAGTCCACTTACTATCCCGAATACATCCAGTCCAATTACAGTTCATAAGGCCACTAGTCCACTTGCTATCCCCAAGACATCTAGTCCAGTTACAGTGCCAAAGGTATCTTCGAAAAGTCCTGTTCCAGACGCAAAGAGCCCCACTCCACCTTCACTTGCAAAGAGCCCTACGCCCCAGTCTGGTGCCAAGAGCCCTAGTCCAATTTCCATTCCCAAGAGCCCAAGCCCTGTCCATGTTGCTAAATCCCCTAGTTCTCCAATCAATACCCTCAAATGCTCCAGCCCTATTATGGTAGCAAAGAGTCTCTCTCCACCCATGCTGAAAGAGACGATCCAACTTGGAGGTACCTCTGAAGAACTAGGTATAACCCTACCCTGTTCAGAACCCTTATTGGAAGAAGTTCTAGACAAACTTCTGGCAACCAGTCTGACACAGCCTGAGAGAACCTGGCCAATGAAACCTGTGACTCGGGAACCCGAAGAGGGGTCAATAAGCCCGCGACAGGGTGATGATGGGGCATCAGGTACAGAGGAGGACTATAGAAGGTGGATGGAAGATGGACATAGCACGCCTGGAGAAGGGAGCCTAACCCCTTTCACTGAGGGAAGCTGGATGGATGAATGCATGACCCCAAGTTCTGGCACTGGGACTCCGGATGTTACTATGGACCTTCCACTCTCCCAGCCATCAGCCGTGGAGCGTCTTTCTGCGTCTGGTCAAGTAGGAGGCTTAATTTGGCATCAGAGCAGGCTGGCCTGCAGAGCACCATATGCTGTTTAAATCCCCTCTTATATTAGTCCACCAGTCAGGCCAAAACCCTGCTGTGATACACTCAATCTGCCTCGGTGCTTTCTCAAGCTCAGATGGTGTAGCACACTAATAGGTTAAATATAACACAGTGACACAAAGCACTCATGTAGAGAAGTTAATTAACACTTGTATAAATGGCACCATTGCCTCTAACTTAGACCCATTGACCCATCTTAAGTTCACCCTGCTCTCAAAAGCCTATTTCATTATTGGTTGTTTTGCATTTACCAGTAGAGCATTACTGCTGTTCTTAAGTTCTGAGAATCTACTGAATATGCTTCTTGTGAAAGATTGAATGTGGTGCAATCTTCTGCATGGAAGTACGACTTTGAGCAACTTTGAGATAATAACACAGATAAGGTCCTCTGAGCAGAGATGTGGCTTTGGAGTCGAAAGGTGTGCTCGGCTGTTTTTCAGTGGAGTTGCATGTCTGTGCTTGCTACTCTCTCATAGCTGACTAATTCAAGGCTGGGCTTGCAGGGCTTCATTTCTGTTGTACTTAAATCTCAAATATTCTGCATGCCATCATTTAATTTACCTGTGAGATCCCTGCAAAAGTGTTGCCCTCAAGCAAATGAAGCATATATGAAGCCTCTAGGTGACTGACTATTATGGCTTCTCACGTTGCATGTCCTTAATTGTTCCATATTTGGAGGGTGCCAGGTGTGTTCCATGCATGTAAACAACACAACAAATTTGAACCGTAGCGTGCACAAATGGCTTTTAAGTTGGTGAGGTCAACTCAGAATTATTTCAGCTACCCATTTTTTTTGGAATGAGCCTGGCTGTTGTGTGTTTGTGTGCACCTGAGTTGTCATGCCTACATTTGTGTGGGACTTCAGAGTGTTGGCCCCATGGGACTTTGAAATAGCACTGCATCTTGGGCAGTAAACAGAAGGCATTTTTGGCATACCAATAAAATGGAATGGCATTGGACAGTTCAAGGAATGAACTTGGTTGGCTTTTTGTGTGAGGTGGAGTAGTTTGCAGACAATTGCTTCGTGATCCAACTGCTCACAGATAGCAGACAACTCTAGAGGAAGGAGCCTCCTCCATCTCTTCCCATCCCACTCCCGCAGCTCAAGTCGGTGATCAAGCGCACCAAGGAGACAACCAACGTGCACCCCATGTACCGTGAGGGTATGATTCGTCGTAAGATGGGACCCACCCTCTTCCACAAGAGCAACTCTCAGGACCGCCTCATTGAGGAACTGCAGGGCAAGCTTGGGATTGTACGCCCCGAACCACGGCGCCGCAAGCAGCCCGATGACTGGCTGACAGAGGGAGTGATTGTCATGTCTAATCCGCAACGCACACGTGAACGGGGAGATGCGACTGTGGATAAGGTAGCACAGTTGCCGGCTCTCAACAGGATGTCATTTTTTTACAGAATGGGATTTTTTTGTTTAACATGTTTGAAACAACAGTAAAAAGATCATTGACATCCAGATCACCCTCATTTCAGATCAGCAGTGGTTCCGTGGAGACAAACTGGAACTTTCCTGCAGTTTATTTTCACAGTAATTGTGCCTAATAATTATCTCAGGCTTGAAGAGCTAGATTCATTAGGAGGAATTTCAGTTAAATGTAAGTTGAAAAGTTTTAAACGAATCCAACACCTAAGTTGGGGCAGTGATTCAGTGATAAACTGGTATTGTCAAATCTGTAAGAGTATACATGTTGCAAAAGGGAGCAGAGATATTAACTGATGAGAGATTTCTGAAGAGATAGACTGGCTACTCACAACATATGAAATTTTATTTTATTCAGTAACTACTTGTAACCGATGATTTGTGGTGCTTGGCCTTTAACCCAAACCTGTAGCCACACCAGGTGCTTAAAAGAGACAGGCATTTATTTTGGACTCGGCTATTATTTGAAGTTTTACGGTATGTCTCTCATGCAATCAGTGCAGTACAGTGTTTGAAAGCTGCCAGTGATCTGAAATGAGGTTGACTGCAGTTTTGGCAGTATTAGGCTCTCTAGCCATCTTCCTCACCTCTTACTTTATGTAGCGAGTTAAGATGTTTTCTTTATTAACTTGCTTCCTGCTTTTTATCTTTCCAACCTGCTTATTTGTACTGTTCCTTATTCCCCTACATTCTTTTCTGCAGATCATCATTCCCCCCGAATCTCCCGTCCCTCAGAGAAAGGTCCTTCCCCCTCCTCGTCCCCCTCCAGAGGAACGCCCAAAGCCTGTTAAAAAGACTCCACCTCCGCCCCCACCACCTCCTCCCCAGCCCCCTAGACAGCCCACTCCCCCACCCAAGGAACCAACCCCTCCACCTCGAGAACCGACTCCTCCGCCAAAAGAACCAACGCCCCCGCCGAAAGAACCTACTCCTCCACCCAGAGAACCCACGCCCCCTCCCAAAGACCCCACCCCACCACCCAGGGAACCAACACCCCCTCCCAAAATTCCCACCCCACCACCTAAAGAGCCCACACCTCCTCCTCCCCGCGAACCCACACCTCCTCCCCCCCACGAACCCACACCTCCTCCTCCACGGGAACCCACACCTCCTCCTCCCCCTAAGGTCTTTGTGTCGGTCGGCTGCCAGACAGAGTACGACCCCCTCTTCCTGCCCATAAACCAGGCATGGACCATTGTGCCGTCTCGTACTTTTTTCTCCTCTATGTTTAGTTCCTTTTTATGTCCATCCTCTCTCTTTGTGTGTCTCTCCCTTCCTCACCGCTGTCTTCTGCTGTTGAGTCATTGTCTATCTTTGTCCTGTTATGGTTGTTGTGAGCAGGTGCAGATTGACTCTCTGGGTTTGGTGAGTGTGTTGGTATGTCTGCTATCAGCTGTGCGAGAAGCTGCTAGTGTTGTTGCTTCATCCGAAGGATCCGACTGAATCTTATCTCATACTGTCAGAGAAGCTGCAGCTCACTTTTAATGATGCTCTCCGTTGGCTCCAAAGACTGGCCATTTCAAAAGAAGGCCATACTCTCCTCTCTCACTCTCATTCTTGCTCTTTGTCCTTCTCCCCCAAGTCACTCATTCTATCTTTCCTTCTCTACTTTCACCCTGTCTCCTCACCCCTTGCCCCCTATAAATCTCCACCAGCTAGAGGTCTCTGGCCTAAGGGGATTAGGGCTGTGAGATGCTCGGTCAGCCAGACGTCATCACATGGCTCGATGGGACGTGGCTTCCATGAGGCAAATGTGAGTGATCCAGGGGGAAGAGGAGTTTCCATGTGGCTGCGTGCGCTCAATAGGTGGAAGCATCAGGGCTGTAGAGTGGACGAGCAGACTGTTCTGGCTAGAGGCAACCCCCTGGGTGGAGTTCTGAGAAGCATGCATGCACACACACACACACACACACACACACACACACACACACACACACACACACACACACACACACACACACACACACACACACACACACACACACAGATGTACACTCTTTCTTTCTCACACACGGCTTCTCTTGGCCTGCAGCGTGAGAGGACGGGCAGCAGAGCAGAAATCAAATTTATGTGGGAAACCTCTCTTCCTCTGTTTCTGTTTCTCTCTCAGTCTCTCATTCTTGCTGTTTTTCTGGGCTGATTCCACTGGCTCCCCCTTTCCTCTTGTTCTCTCTCGCTTCTCCTGAAGCAAAAATCTCTTTTAAAAGCCAGTGCTGAAGGAAACTACAGTTGGCTAATTACTAGATTCTAATGTTGGATACTCCCTTCCAGACATGCTAGTGACTCAGACTGTTTTGATATGTTTTCACATAGGCAGTGAATGGCTCACTCGTGTTTAATGGAGTTCACCTTTCAGTTCAGATAGAGTAGACTGGATTGGATGAGCTGAGGGATTGGGTAGTTAGTTTTGAGTTTATGCTGCTTGAATAGTGCATGGTAGTTTGTGAGTCAGAAGAACGTCACTGGCTGAGGCAGAGGCCCTGCCGCATTCTAAAGGTCATCAAGAAGAACTGTAGCACTGTCATGTCTGCGTGAGAATCTCCAACATACCCGCGTGTGTATCCTTTTCATACGCTTGGATGCTAGTTTGTGCGTGTGCGTGTGTGTGTGTGTGTGTGTGTGTGTAAAAATAACATAGGATATGGTGGCCAGTGAAGGAGCTATTTTCTCCCTCTCAGGAATGTGACTTGCTCATAGAGATCCAACAGCTAAAGCTGTGTGTGTGAGCCGAAACAAGGGTGCTCCCTCACGACCCGCCAGGCCTTCCCCCAAATCTTTTTTTTTTTCCCACCCTTGATTTGTCCACCTGGACTCTCCATTGGTTGGTTTTGGACCTAAAATGAACCCATCTCCATGGAAACACCAGAATTCTCTGGACGCCTGTGGGTGAGAGAGGGAGCGACAGAGGGGGAGGGGGGGACCTGCGGGGGGTTCTGTGCTGGAGAAGTCGGACGCGCTCGATCCGGTTGTTGCGTTCCAGAGTGTTCTCCTTTTCACACGCCAGGGATTCCTCGGCTCCCCCCGGGAGGCTAGTCGTTCAGCTAAGAATAATTAGCAACACGGCCTAGGAGATGAGAACTCAGATGTGAGCAACAGGCCCAGCTCAATATAAAAGCTTCTTTCTCTGTGTTCTATTAATTACATTTGCCCTTTAGACTGAAAAACCACTAAGGATGGAGAGAAAGAAGGAGGGGGAGAGAAAGATTGAACGTGGAACGCACAGAGGGAGAGAGAGAGAGATAGGGACCAATTTATGGGAGCTGCTTCTGCGTGACTTCAAAGTTGAGTCATGCCTCATCCGTCAAGGGTCTTCATGGCCTTTTTAGAACTGAGCTGCGTTCCTCAACAAATTTGTTACCATGTGAACACATCAAGTTAAAAAGCCTTGTAAACAAGAGCAGGAACAGAGCACACAGACAATCAGTCAAAAGAAGGCAAACAATGAATTAGATCACAGAGACAGCATGAGCCTCAAAAGACTTTGAACTATACCATTACTATACTCCACTCTAGTTTGGGTTACGAGCAAATGTTAATTAATTAGAATAAGCTCAAAGACTCGCAGAAGCAATGTAATTGCTTGGTGGTATTAAAATTTCAAGTTTGTCATATGCTTGTTGAAGATGCTACATTCATACCAGTAATTCATTTTTTGGACTTAGATCTTGTCTTAAATACAAACAAGTAAGAAATAAAGGGGATCTAGTTAAAGTGGCTAATGGTAGAACGGTGCAGATTTCCTGGGTTCCTGGGTTTCCAGGTACTGGGTTCGAGCCCCAGTGGAACCAGAACTGTTTTGGGGGGGCAGCCGTGGCCTACTGGTTAGCGCTTCGGACTTGTAACCGGAGGGTTGCTGGTTCGAACCCCGACCAGTAGGCATGGCTGAAGTACCCTTGAGCAAGGCACCTAACCCCTCACTGCTCCCCGAGCGCCGCTGTTATTGCAGGCAGCTCACTGCGCCGGGATTAGTGTGTGCTTCACCTCACTGTGTGTTCACTGTGTGCTGAGTGTGTTTCACTAATTCACAGATTGGGATAAATGCAGAGACCAAATTTCCTTCACAGGATCAAAAGAGTATATATAAACTTATATTTATACTTATTTAAAGTATAAGTATACTCTTTTAATCCCGTGAGGGAAATTTGGTCTCTGCATTTGCATCACTGCAGATCTGCAGTGATATTAAGAATAATTTGATTGTGTTCATTTACAGTTATTTTACTATCACATACCCCTAGATTTAAAAGGTCCTGCCACTAAGGGGGATGTGCGTCTTAGAAATGAGGCAGGAGAAAGTAGCCATCACGGCCCCTATGGTGCGTGTGTGTGTGAGCGAGCGAGCCAAAGAGCGAGAGAGACTTGGGTGAGCTCAGTAATGTGCTCCTTTGAGACCCATTTGATGGTCCGTCCTGTGCAGCACAAAGGGCTCCCTGTTGCCTCTGCCTGGTTTTAATAATTGGGCCACTTTCATGTGGGGGTCGATGCATGGGGCTGACTCGGCGCATTAAAATGAGATTGTTGTTCGCTAGCTCATCCGCTCTGCCCGGGACAGAAGTGCGTGTAAATAGTCAAGTTTTGGAAATCGTCATGGTTACAGTTTCAACAGAAAGTGATGTAAACCTCTGGGTCTGTGTGTGTGCACGCACCTCTCGACAAGGTGGGTGTGGCTACAAATGTGTTTTTTTGTTTTGACAGATCTGTGTTTTATATGTGTGTGTGTGTGGATGTTTTTGGTTGTTTGGTGTTCAAGGCTTTGTACATATGTGGTATTCTTGTTTTTCACATGTGTGTGTCTCTGTTTCTTGTGTAGATTATGGCCCAGGGCAAAGGGGGCTCCCCGACCAGCCCTCCCAAACAGGGGAACAAGCTGGACAACATGCTGGGCAGTCTGCAGTCAGACCTCAACCGCCTGGGCGTGCAGACCGTGGCCAAGGGCGTGTGTGGAGCATGCAAGAAACCTATTGCTGGACAGGTAACTAGACACACATACTTACTCACTCACTCACTCACACACACAGTTATATAAACAGGCCTATGTCACACATCTGCTTTCATCCACTCCCTCCCACCCCCACTCACTGACTCTCACACTCACACACACACACACACACACACACACACACACACACACATTTAGACACAGCCAATTTCCTCAGTGTTTTATGAATGTGTGTAATGGAGACTTATTAAATTAATGTTTGTGCGTGTTGGTCTAATCTCCTCGTGTTTAAAAAGCAGCATTCCAGGGCCGGTAATTTGGTCATAATTTAATTGCCTGGCACAGGGTTTGCACACTGAGGCGCATATCTCGCATAGCTTACATTGTTCACACATAATCCAGCTGGACACATTAGTCCACACACACACCCCAGCACAGTTGCCCTTTTCATGTTGGAGCCATCTCTTCTCTTCCCTGCACCTCCTGGGGGACATCTCCTCCTTTCTTCTTCTTCTTCTTCTTCTTCTTCTTCTTCCTGCTGTCTTCCTCCCTCCCTCTCTCATCCCTCGCCTGGCTGAGTTCTCTCATCTCTCTCCTCTTCCCCCTCTCCCTCTATCCCTCCTTTTTTCCTGGATTTCCTTCCTCTGTCCCTTTATCACAAACTCTTCTCACTTATCCCATGCCATCTCTCTCTCTCTCTCTCTCTCTCTCTCTCTCTCTCTCTCTCTCTCTCTCTCTCTCTCTCTCTCTCTCTCTCTCTCTGTGTCTCTCTGTGTCTCTCGGCAGGTGGTGACGGCCATGGGGCGGACATGGCACCCGGAGCATTTTGTGTGCACCCACTGCCAGGATGAGATTGGCAGCCGGAATTTCTTTGAGCGCGACGGGCAGCCCTACTGCGAGAAGGACTACCACAACCTCTTCTCCCCCCGCTGCCACTACTGCAATGGGCCTATACTGGATGTGAGTTTTTGTGCGTGTGTGTCACACACTGCACTTATCCCTGCACTATGTGTGTGTATGTTCCTATTGCATTTGTTTAAATGCATAAATATGCCACACACACACACACACAAAACTGTCATTTACTGATTTAGTTGTAACTGCTACTCTATAGGGCCCATACTCCATACATGCAGGTCATTCACACAGCACACATGCATGCACATTCATAATCATTCTCCCTACTCTCCTCCCCCTTCACTAATATCTTACAAAAGATGGCCTCTCTTACGTGTGTGTGTGTGTGTGTGTGTGTGTGTGTGTGTGTGTGTGTGTGTGAGTGTGTGAGAGAGAAGGACCTCAGTGGTCATACTGGATGGCCCAAAGCAGTACAGCACTGCAGTGTTCAGCAGTGATAAGAGTGACTGGACTTTGGCCTGGGGTTTGACCAAATGAATCACCATGACAATGAAGTTCCCCTCACAGTGGATCTCTGCACTTCCTCTCTTTTGCTGTTTCTCTCTCTTTCTCTCTCTCTCTCTCTCTCTCTCCACCCTTGTCTGTAATTCTTCCTCTTTTTTTCTGTGTCCTCTGACTCAATACTCTGACTTCATCTGACAATCATCTCTGAACTTTGAGTTCCAGATCATTATTTGTCTTCTATTTAATTACATTTCTGGACATTGCCAAAGGCAGCCACGCTCTCAAATGAAGTCTATGAAAGCTGATAGAAACTAAAGCAGAATGAGACAATATGGAAGTCCCTCAGAATGGTGGGAGCACGAGGAAAACACCCTGACCCAAACTCTAAACGGGAAGGGACAGACGTCTGTGGAGGCATCATTTTGGTTACGTGAGGGTTTCATCACTGAAGACACCCTCCCAGCCACATGCACAACCACATACTGATATACGCACGCACACACACACTTTTACTTGGGCAAGCACAGACAAGCAGTCCCAGTCCCCTCCCCCACCACCACCACCAGCGCCACCCTTCAGCCCCAAATCATTACAGGAACAGGACCACCGCCATCTCATTCTGGGAGAAACAGCCTCGGAATTGTTCAGGAATTCCTGTTAAACTCTGGAAAACATGACCTAACAGTTCCAGCATTCCACCTCCTCCCACCCCTGCCCTGTCCGACAGTCCACTGCCTGACTCACTGTTGACCCCTACTGGTCAAAGGCAGAAATGGCCGGATAGATGCAAATAATATCCAAGAGGCAGGAGTGTTGTTGGCACTGAGTGCTGTAACACAGATACAACCAGTTTATACGATTTACCCACAATTTTGAATGTCCAGCCTACATTTGCCACTCATATGAATGGCTACTAAAGAGAATCACGGACTGTTAGTTCCATTTCTCACACCAGTGAGTCTGTCAGTTGAACTTGGTGTACACTAGGTGTAGAACTTGGCTACATTGATTTTAACATGCAGTTTGCAAAGACGGCCATACAACTGGATGAAACGGAAGAGTATGGAAATGATGTCTGAAAGCCTTGCGATTGTGTTGCCATGGGTAGTGCGAGTCGACTGTGATACACTCTGAAATATGCAGTCAGGTTCTGCTCACGTTTCTGTGTGTGTGTGTGTTTTGTTTGGAATGGATTATGTAAATGAAATGTATCATTCACAAGCAGAGCTCTTTTTTATGTTTTTAAATCCACAGGGATCTGTGAGGATTAGATGAATTTTGAGAAGCTTTTGTTTTTGCGTGTGTGTGTGCGAGCGTGCGTGCGTGCGTGTGTGTGTGTGTGTGTGTGTAAAGAGAACTCAAAATGTAGTTCTTCATGTCATTCCTTTATAATTGTCTCCTCTCTACAGAAAGTGGTCACTGCGCTGGACAGGACATGGCATCCTGAGCACTTCTTCTGTGCACAGTGTGGCGCATTCTTTGGGCCAGAGGGTAAGTAAAAAGACGTGTACACACACACACACACACACACACACTCAATATGCCCTGTGTATTAATGTGTCGGCCACCTGCATTTGTCGCTCACTGACTGACAGAGGCCCTGCCGTTATCATCCCATCGTCATAGCATTTGTTTCATCCCCTCCACTTTAATCTCGTTGGCCATGATCTCTCTGGATTGATTTTTTTGTTTTTTCTTTTTCTTTTTATTCTCAAAATTGCTCTCCCACATACACATGCACACACACACACTCACACAAACAAACACACACACACAGAACTCTGCTTGCACTGCCGAGGTTCACTATCCTTCCCTCCAACACCCCTCTTCTTTCTCTCTCTTTCTCTCATCTCTCTCTTTCACCTCCCCCTTTCCTGTCAACTCTTCCCCCTCGCCCTCTCTCACATGCTGATTTTCCATTTTGCTCTTGCTCTCTGGCTTTTGTCTCCGAGTAGTTACGGCACCTTTCCCCCGTACATCAGGCCAGCACCGTTAAAGGCCTTACCCCCCCTTAATTATTGGCATTTATGAGCCAGTCTGCATGCAGTGCCTGCTCTCTCTGCAGAGAGGGTGGGAGTTGTGACGGTCAGAGGTATCTCAGCGGGGAAAAAAGGTGGGGCAGCGCACATGTGGCTTATTACTGAAGAGCTGTTGCTCTCTCTTCTGTGTGTGTGTGTGTGTGTGTGTGTCTGGCGCCCTCTGCAGGCTTTCATGAGAAGGACGGGAAGGCGTACTGTCGGAAGGACTACTTCGATATGTTCGCCCCCAAGTGTGGCGGCTGTGCCCGCGCCATCCTGGAGAACTACATCTCAGCCCTCAACAGCCTCTGGCACCCCGAGTGCTTTGTCTGCAGGGTGAGTGTCTGTGGAGGTGGATGTGAGAGACCAATGTGGGACTGTGAGAGAGCAAATGCCCTTTGAGTGAGAGATGTGTGTGTGCATTGGTGTGTGTATGTGGCTGTTATCCTCAGGTTCTATGTTTTTTTTTTGTACAATTATCTATGCACATGTTTATAAGAGGCAGCGACTTAAAATGCAAGAGTAACTTACAAATTATGAAGGAAAACTGCACATGCATCTGAATTTAGGCTTGTGAACTTTGTGTGAATGTACATAATTATGCATTGCTTTCCACATCAAAAGGCTGACATCTGGAACCCTTTTCTTCTCCGTGTGTGTGTGTAAATTACAGGAGTGCTTCACGCCCTTCATCAACGGGAGCTTCTTCGAGCATGAGGGCCAGCCGTACTGCGAGGCCCACTACCACGAGCGGCGCGGCTCACTGTGCTCCGGCTGCCAGAAGCCCATCACGGGCCGCTGCATCACGGCAATGGGCAAGAAGTTCCACCCCGAGCACTTTGTCTGCGCCTTCTGCCTCAAGCAGCTCAACAAGGGCACCTTCAAGGAGCAGAACGACAAACCCTACTGCCAGGGATGCTTCATTAAGCTCTTCAGCTAAGAGTGCGGCAGACCAGGCTTTGTGTGTGTGTGTGTGGTGGGTGAGCGGATGTATGTGTTGTGTGATGTGTGCTGGACTGTGTTTGTGTGTCATGATTTTGAGGTTGAGTGGGAGAGAGGCTTTTTGTTGTGTGTGTGCTGGTGGCTATTGTTCTTGATCTTAATCAGATCTTGAGATTTCTTTTTTTTTCTTCGATGCATTTGTGTGTGTGTGCTTGAGCATTATTTGCGAATGGGTAATTGTGGAGCGTGTGCGCGCGCGTGTGTGTGTGTGTGTGTGTGTGTGTGTGTATGTTTTATGAGGTTGCGGTGCCCGCAGCAGCAGAAAGTTTTCTAACAGGCGTGGATATATCAGAGAGCCCAAAGAGATTTTGTTTTTAAATGTCATTTTTACAGTCGTTTGAGTCGTGGGCGGCTCTGCCTCAGCCCACAAGCCCACTGATGTGTAAATGGCTGACTCGAGAAGAGAAGATGCTTCAAACGAAACCATGTCCCAGATTGAATTTCACTAACCACCAGCCACATTTCCACGTGAACGATTGGACCTTAACCTGCTTGATTTATATAACGCCTTGAGGTGGACTGTATACAAAACCTCTCCCTGACAAAACAGTGTTGGACAAATCAAACCAGATATATTTTTGTACTTGTGAAAAAGAGGATTCGCATACATGTGCGCACACACACTGACTTAGCTAATGTTACAAAGCCGCACACACACAGAGAGCTTATCATTTCAAAGGCACGTGCACAGTTCTTTGTGTATATCTCCCTTTCTCCCTCCCTCTCCCTTTCTCTCTCCCCCTCCCTTTCTCTCTTTCTCTTAATCTGTTTGTCACCCATCCCTTTGTTCTTCCCTTCTGTGGTGCGCTTTCAACACCCTTCTTTTCTCCACTTGTGCTTTCCTAAATATCTGTAAGGTGCATTCTGTGACTTGGTTTCAACTTACCAGGCACATATTTTTCTACACTTTTCCTATGGAAATTTTTCATACGCAAGAGAAGCTCAGCAAACGCAGACTTTGTGACGCATTTAATCATGACCTAACAATTTTTAAAAGACTTTCTATAGCGTATCACGTGAAATGTTACAATCCTAGGGTAGCTCACACACACACACACACACACACACAGAGGGACTACTGCTCCAGATATAAAAGTGCATGTGGCATCGAATCTGCTCCACACTCTACACTCTCCTGGTGTTGGGATCAGTTGCCGTGCTATGTCTGATCATGTGTTGGTTTCACACACGCCTTAGTAGGCAGATGAGGAAATCATTAATGTGAACTTTTTTTCTCTTTTTTTTCTCTTGCTAATTTCATTTGATCATGTTTAAGTGTAACTGTCCTACTCGGGGTGTGGGATTGTGGCTAAGGGGTTTAGTGTTGCATGGTAAAACCCCTCCCTCACTCCAGGGGCTCTGGAAGCCCCTTTTAATACATGTGACCTCTGAACTTTGACCTTTTTGATCACTTCTGCTTCCTGCTGCTCTTCATACTTGCTCTGGTGTCACTTTAAAAAAAAAAAAAAAAAAAAAAAAAACTTTATTCTTCATTGATATTCAACACAGACCTATTTCATTAAGTAGAGAACCAGTCTGTTTGAGGTCTGCGAAGCCTCAAATGTTGGCTCTCAAATCAGATAGAGCCATGACATGGCCTTGATAGGCCTGTTACTATGGAGACAACTTTGACATCACTGTAGACCCTAATCTTTTTGTGCCCTCTTGTCAGTCTCATGCGGAACAGGTCACAATACTGGAGCAATGTTTTTATTTTGTATTACTTTGTTTTATTTAATTTTTGGTCTTTTCATTTTAGCTACTGTAATGTTGCCCAATCATGTTTAGAAGTCTTAACTCAAGAGTCAGAGTTTTGTTGGGCAGGATTAAGTATGAAATGTCTTACATGTACAGTAGCCACTGTAATAATTGTTTTGGTCTATTTGTTTCAATAATGAGTCAATAATAATAATTTTAATAATAGATTAGATTTACTTCAGGGTGACGGTGCATTTTGTTTTTGTTTTGTTTTTTTCTTTTGTGCACACTGACCGATGACTCGCATACTGTAACAAAAATAGCATTTGGGATTCATACATGCCATAGAGCCGTGACTGTGTCTCTGGATTTGCTGCCAATTGCTTTGACACTCCACTCCACACCACACAACACAGCTGCCATTCAGTGACAGATATACTCTTGGATGACGAGGCAGGAGAGTGACTCAGACACCGTAGTCCCCCACTGGAACTCTCAAACTATGCCTATGCAAAGAAAAGCTGTGGTCTCTGAGCGAGGTCATGCATTAAGAGATGGGGAAGACCCAGAGAATCTCACTTGGTCTCTTTCTCTCTCACACATACGCACACATACAGACACACACATATATACATAGACAGACATGTGAGTTCTATGTCACTGAGCCTCACCATCATAGTCTGTCCTTATGACCTGTGCAACCTATGAACTGGATCGCTCGAATTACAAATAAGAGCGGAGCCTAGAGGACTTCCTGTGTCACTTTTTAAAAAGAAATCATTTCAGTTTTTATCATGTGCCGTTTTTTTAATCCTGGCTTTGTAGACGCGAGAGACCATGTTGCATATCGGAGTAATTGTGAAACATGTATAATCTCTACAATAAATGTTCATTTACTGTTAAGTCATACAGATAGCTCCCAACTTGCTTCCTTGAGCAGGGCAAGAGCCAGAACAACAACAAAAATATTTATTTACTAAATATTGATTTATTAAATTGGTTTTAATGAATACATATTTAGTAATCATGAGAGGTATAAGGTGATTTATTTTTGTTCTCTGTTTTTCTTTCTGGATATAAACAGAAACAAGAAAAGAATGCTTGTGCCAAAATGTCAATGCAATGTCTTTTACACTGTGTTGAGTTGAAAGGGGCGGTCACGCTTTGCGTTGTGAGCGGATTGGTCCGGCCATTATGATGTCACACGTGGAGCCTGGGTTCCCCAGTCAGTCATCTTATCATTATTCATGTTCAATTGTTTTTTTGTTTTTTTTCTAAACAAGTCACTGGAGGAGTAATGTTGTGAGGTATGTGAATGAATACACAAAGGAACAGCTCTATAGGCATCAGGAGATGTGGACAGTTGCTGCCCTCTTCATAATGCTACTGGGAGTAGTGTTATGCTTCCCAGAACTGAAACAGTGAACGTCTGGAAGGGAGAGTGTCACACATTAAACCTGCTTATCTTGTACTAGATGACCACAGGTCTGGGGAAGCCGATTTAGCTTGACCGTGACTGTGTACATTTAGTTGGTTATTGTATGAGGCAGTACTTTTTCTGTTAGTAGCAGCTATGGGTGGATGGAGGGGCAGGCAGTCAGGTACATGCGAGCCAATGGAGCTGTGCCTTAGGGAGGAGGAACAGCGATGAGGAGGGAGTGTTGGGGCTGACATTAATGTCCAGCTGTTTACACCATTATGTGATCACGGGTTGATTATACTATTTTCAGACTGTCGTGGGCCTTGCCTTGAATCATGCATTTCTTTTTTTACCTCTGCTAACCTTGCTTTTTGAGGAAATCACTGCCTTTGGTCCTTCCTCGTCAACCCTATCCAATATCGTATTAATACAGCCAAAGGGAACCACCCCTTTTTACCTCTGTCGAATCCAATCTTTTCTGGTATTGTTTTCAGTTCTAGGTGTTTTCTGATAACTTCTGTATAAATCCTGATTGAATTTCTGTACAGGGTTTGTGACCCTGGAGAGCTTATGCATTTAAAATTTCATGTGATCAATGCCAATAAAGAAAATCTATTCTCGAGATAATGGAACATCAAATTATTATTGTTTCCCCCTGAACATGGCTTTTGATAACAACCTTTTTTGTTTTCTGGAATTTTTGTTGCATTCTTTATTAAGCACTAAATGCTCTCTGAACAGAATATTCGACTTCAAGTAAGGAAGATTCATTTCATTTCATCAACCCCTAGAAAGTAATCAAAAAACATTTTCCATTTCCATTTTTCTTTTGCAAGGTGATAAGAATGAAACAGCCATAAATAAATATGAGACCAAAGAGGACTGAGGTGGAAGATCAGTGAGACAAAATAAAATCTTGGTCAAAACCAAGTATCTAGCAAGGTAATACATTATGTACACGTCATGTCAGGAAAAGCCTTTTCTGTCATTTAACAACAATCCTAATACCCTAAGTAGCATACGTTGCTAAGTGGTAATCTGACTAATGGTGTTCTATGGTCATATGAAATAAAATAAAAAATCAAAACATTTTGGCAACAAACACTCAGTGGCTGTCAAAACAAGGCTGACTGACAAGATACTAATATTAGCCTAGGTATGGTGCATGATCTTTAATAATTTAATACATTTTTCTTCAAGGCCCAGGAAACTTCATGAGGGCACATCATATACAGTTAAGAACAAAATTATTCATACCCCTGGCAAATATTGATTTAATGCTGATTTTCTCTTTATCGATATGTTTGTTCTGACTGAAAATTACACCGTCACATGCCAAAAGTATGTAAGACGATGTGGGAGAAACATGGAATTTTAAAAAAAGAAGCGTTTTCATCTTTTTAACATTTTTATGAAAAATCAGTCCAAATAAGTCCAAAATGATTCATACCTTTTTTAAATAATCAATGGAAACATCTTTATTTGCATTCACAACTCTCAAAATAGTTATTATAATATCTACCAAGCTTCTCCACAAGGATTCTAGACCACACCTTTTTAACAGCAATCCGGGTTTTCAGTCAGGAACGATTATTTTCCATCACTCTGGCCTTGTGCTCACTTTTTTGATGGATTGAGGTCAAGACTCGGGCTGGGCCACTCTAAAATGTTGATATTGTTCTTAGTTAACCATTTCTTGCGTTGTTTGGCTGTATGTGTTGGATCATTGTGTGGTTTGATGGTCCAATGATGCCCATTGGGGCAGGTCTCTCGACTGACTGCCTGATCTTTTCCACCAAAAATCTCAATGTAGCCCCTTGTTTTAGTGTTACTGTTTACTTTGAGAAGTTCACCAGTGGGGTATAGGCCTACTACGAAGCACGTTGGACATATCTAGGCTATGTAGACATCAAAGTCAAAGTCAAAGTCTGCTTTATTGTCAATTTCTTCACATGCGCCAGACATACAAAGAGACCGAAATTAGGCTACGTTTCTCACTATCCCACGGTGAAGACAAGACATATTTTACCAATTAAGTCCACAGACAAACTTAACATTCAAGTAAACAAAAAAAAGTAAATAAGAAGGCACATACAATGAAGAAATAAGAGCAGGAAAATTGGGTTGAAATCATGCATAGACAGTCAATATAATAGTGCAAAGTCAGGCCAATAAATGGCTGAGGTAGTTCTGTTTGACCTAAGTAAGCAAGTGGCATAGTGGTGCAAGTTATGTAAGAGCAGCAGAAGTGTTGTGTTTTCAGGACAACAACAACAAGTTGCAAAGTGTACAAGTGGAGTAGTGCAAGGCAGCCATTGTGGGTCCAAAGTCCAGAACCCACAATGGTCCAAAAATCAAGTCCACATATCGAGGCTTCACAAAGCCTTGACTCAGGGGTATACATTAAGTGATACTACGATAGCAGTTGTGATATATTTTGTCAAACTAGGCTTTCAGCTCAGAGGGGTATTTCACAAAGGCAGAATTAAGACATCCAAGATAAGTGATAAAGCAAGGTTTGACATAGCATTGCCTGGTCATCCTAGCTAAACTCGTTTCACTAACGCCAATCCAAGATGAGTGGGAGCAACTATGTCAAGCCAGGGGGGTATTCCATCAACCTCGCTAATGAAGGCGGGGCTTAACAGAAATAGCCTGGCTTGAACTAGCGTAGACTTTCACTTGGGGCTGAAGCCGTTCCATTAACTCAAGTTAGCGGCATATTGGCCTCGTTTATTTGCCGAGGTTTAGTTCAGCTTCATCTCTGCTTTCGGCACGAGGTAGTAAAGTAGGCCAAAACAGTAGATTGACTAAAAAAGGCGATATATGTCAGAAAATTAAGACAATACTAGATGATTTCTGTTCGATAGGCAAGCGCCATCTACAGGATTTCCATCGAAAGTCATCAAATTTAACATCAAGAGAAAAAAATAGATTGCCTACAGAAATTGGAGAATAATGAAAGCATACATTTAAAACAACAATGCTAATGGTTTGAAATCAATTGCGAGTTTGATTGGCTTCACTCTTGAACACATAGACTATAGCCTACAGTCTATGCTTAAACAAAACGAGTAAATTAATAAATAGTTTAAACTCAAAAACAATTTTGCCATATATTCAAAACTATAGCCTACGTTCTTATATTAAAATAGTTCACTCCAAATTATTGTCTAGGTGTAGGTGGTCATAAAATAAATTAGTATCAACATAATAGCCTGTCTCCCATAAGTCCCAAAGTGTTTGAAATAAAATTATCTGAAATGCAATGGCTTTCAATTCAATTTATGCCTAGTTTTTGATCTGTGTGGCACACAGTTGATTTGACATTCATGAACAATCGTCGACTTTGGAGGTAGTGAATGTGTAAATCCATGCTTGGTGCACTGTCGGAATTTTTTTTTTCTATAGGCCTACTTCTATTTTTGAAGTTGTAGGCTACAGGTGACGAGAGCACAGGTTGACGGAACCATCTTTTTTGACTCGTTTTCCGACTGATTGTTTTTTTTTGCAACACAGCTTAATTTAGCTTGAAAGTTAACCTGCTACGGAGCAGGTTAGTTCTGTGGCATAAATTCCCATGGTTACCAAGCTGGGATTCATGTTAACCTCATTAATGGAACGGACTTCTCACTAAAATTAGCGAGACTTATCGAAATAAGCCAGGTTTGGCCTTTAGCGAGGTTGATGGAATACCCCTGTGAGGGATCGATGTGTGGACATAGGGAGCCAGGATTGCAAATTGCGCAAAAATGGTTTTATTACCAAAAATCAATAAATTACTTTTTTAAATACATTTCTGTGCCCAAAATAAGGGTATCTAAACAAAATAAACATTAACCTCCGATGCAAACCTCCGACATGAACACACAGCAAGAACTAACAAAAGGAGACAAAGGGAAACTTAAATACAGACTGGACAGACCATGAATAACTTAAAGGGGAACACCACAAAATCAATTAACTTTCAGACATTACCAAAACATTCAAAAAGATAACCACACATAATGCTAGCAATAAATAAACTACACAAAGACATCTGGGCATAAACACAAAAGAATCCAACCAGAAAGCTCCAGTCAATAAACACGAAAGGCTTCTCCTTCCCCCATGGCAAAGTAGTGAAATGGATGTGGCCATAGATAATTTAAACCAGCGGAACTTGCCGCTCCGTCTTGACAGTCAGGAAGTCCGCCCGGACCAAATACCATGACGCACACAGCTCCCGAGTCGGGCCGCACTCAAACAGGGCATACAAACATGATACATGGTAAATCAACAAAATGCATTAAATAACAAACTTAAGCTAATTAACAACAGAACACAATTGATAAGTTGCGTGCACTCAACCACACAATCACATACTATTGAACTAAGCAATAAAGTCTGTATGTTGTATGAAATCAAAAGTCTATGTGTTGCGTTTTTACTTGGTTGCCACATAGTGTTGCTAAACGTAGAGGGTGCGTGAATGTAGACATGTAAACATCAAAATGTGTGAGCATATAATTATGAAAAATCAACAGAAGATTTAATGAAAAGGGGCGTTAGTGCGTTGATTGTGTGGCCGCTATGGCGACCATCATTCCCCCCCTCTTCAAGAAACTCGCTATGATAGCGAGGATGGTAGTCAGCAGTGGCAAACACTTCTTGGGGTATCAAATTCCACCTGATACTGGTTACCGAATGCTGGCCTTCCCTGGGCCCTTGCTGGAAACCGGCTCCCAAGAACCCTTGCAGATGTGCCTGTCCCCAGATGTGACTCCACACCCTGCTTAGCTTGGGATCTGGACAATCCAGGAGGAGAGTCTGTTCTCCAACCCTGGGTAATGCACGGTGCTGGCTCTGACCATTGCTGCCTCTGACCAGACCTACGAGGATAGCTCCATGGCTAGTTCCCATTCCGGGCTGCCCCGAAATACCAGCCAATGTTGTTGCCTCAACTGGTGACTTGGGATTGTACTCCCATACCTGCAGCTCACAAGGCAGCGTTCCTTGATAATGTTCAAAAAAGTGTTCTAGTCTAGGTTTAAGCAATCGTGGCTGACCTGCCCAGAGGAAATACAACAGAATACACAGGACAGGATACGGCACTCCATCTGGCTCCTCCTGTCCACCATCCAAAAGAGCGGGCCCTCCTACTTCTCCATCTAGGGGTACTTGAGGTATCCATCGCCTCTCAATGTCCTGTTGCATGCAGCTAAACTGATGTCTCAGTGCCTCAAACCATCTCTCTTGCTCAGCCGCTTTCTGGCCACGTCTGGCTCCTCGGGCATCCAGGGCGGCAATGTGAGTCTGCAGCATACTGGCCAAATCCTTCAGGGTTTGTTCAGTGCTGTTCTCACCACCATTAGGTTCGGGCTCTTCTTCGCCACTCCCCTCCACTGATCCTCGAGCATACGCCTTGGAACGCATTAAGCCACGGCCTCTTCCTTGGCTCATCTTTGAAAAAGGAAATGTGATCCACAAATATAGAAACGGAAGGGAAAAAAAAACAATCCTGCTCCCTTACTGGATGATCCCACCACTGCCACCATATGTGAGGGATCGAGCAGTCGACACAGGGAGCCAGGATTGCAAATTGCGCAAAAATGGTTTTATTACCAAAAATCAATAAATTACTTTTTTAAATAGGGATGTGACGCTCGAAGCTGACGTTTCGAAACAGTGTCGAGCTTCCGAAACGCAAATGTTTCGAACAGTGTTTCGAAGTGTGGTTCAAAACGCCCATGTCACGTGACCATGGCTTAGTGAGGCTTCGTGGTGTTTCAATTTGGTTTGGACAGGTGGCACACTTGCTGCGCGAGCCAATTACCCGAGTAGCCTAAACACCTGTTTGATCTAAATTACAAAGTCCCAGAATGCTTAAAAGTCATTCAAACACATCCTATCTTTGTGGGTTTTTTGTGAGGAGAGAGATTTTGAGAGATATAGCGACATAGAGACATATAAAGATATAGCGATTTATAGTGCACTTGTGATTGATAGGTTAGTGATATAGATTAATTGACAGGCTAGACAGACAGTGAGCGATAGTTTAGATAGATATAGTCTAGTGGCGTTAATATTTAGATAGTAGCAGAAGTAAAAAAAAATATATGACTGATGCCTTTATTTCAAGAACAGCTGACCCTTTGAAATACTGGCAGGAGAGGAGAGTGGTTTATCCAAACCTAACTGTGATGGCAAAAAAATATTTGTGCATGCCAGCAACAAGTGTGCCTTGTGAAATATTTTTTTCCAAGGCTGGGGAGGTTTATTCAAAAACAAGAAACAGATTAAATGCCAAGACGGCAGAACAACTGTTATAATAAAAATGTATGTTGACATACAAAAAATGTGTTGTTTATTTTTCCCCATGTTGTAGCTACCTGATTAGTCTAACCTGCTTCACATGTATCCTTTATTTCCCTACAACATGTTCAAAAAAAAAACCCTGGGCCATAAGCATAGCCTACATTTTAAAACCATTGTAGCATTTTCCTCTCCAGCATATTCCAAAGGATAATGTACTATGAAACTGAAATAACAAAACGTCTAACTGGCAGATATAAAAACGTTGTAGTTACTGAACGCATATACTAGTCTGAAATTTCTAAGCACCAGCAGGGAGCTGAACACCGGCCGCATGCAAGTGTGTTAACCACTGAACCATGCTGGCTATTTATATTCTTCGTCTGAAGCAGTTGTGCTTCACGGTCAAAATGTAATGTTTGCAAAACTGGCCACTAGATGTCACCATGGAGTTATGTGTGTCGGATTGTTTCGAAACCGACACATTCCGGCGCAATTGCTTCGAACGTTTCGTTGTTTCATAAAGCCTCGTTCTGCCCATCCCTATTTTTAAATACATTTCTGTGCCCAAAATAAGGATATCTAAACAAAATAAACATTACCCTCCTATGCAAACCTCCGACATAAACACACAGCAAGAACTAACAAAAGGAGACAAAGGGAAACTTAAATACAGACTGGACAGACCATGAATAACTAAAAGGGGAACACCACAAAATCAATTAACTTTCAGACATTACCAAAACATTCAAAAAGATAACCACACATAATGCTAGCAATAAATAAACTACACAAAGACATCTGGGCATAAACACAAAAGAATCCAACCAGAAAGCTCCAGTCAATAAACACGAAAGGCTTCTCCTTCCCCCATGGCAAAGTAGTGAAATGGATGTGGCCATAGATAATTTAAACCAGCGGAACTTGCCGCTCCGTCTTGACAGTCAGGAAGTCCGCCCGGACCAAATACCATGACGCACACAGCTCCCGGAGTCGGCCGCACTCAAACAGGAACGCCACAAACATGATACATGGTAAATCAACAAAATGCATTGAATAACAAACTTAAGCTTAAACAACAGAACACAATTGATAAGTTGCGTGCACTCAACCACACAATCACATACTATTGAACTAAGCAATAAAGTCTGTATGTTGTATGAAATCAAAAGTCTATGTGTTGCCTTTTTACTTGGTTGCCACGTAGTGTTGCTAAACGTAGAGTGTGCGTGAATGTAGACATGTAAACATCAAAATGTGTGAGCATATAATTATGAAAAATCAACAGAAGATTTAATGAAAAAGGGAGCGTTAGTGCGTTCGGTGTGTGGCCGCTACGGCGACCATCACAACCCCCCTGGACAAAGAATTTAGCTTTGGCCTGAGATTGGGATAAAAAAAAAGAAGCATTAAATTCCAATGACACCATGTCCATTTCAATTATGGGGGTTAGAAAAGTATTCATTTGGGATGTTTTTCAACCAGGGGGACCTTCTCAAAGTAAACGGTAATTCTAAAGCAAGAGGCTACACTGAGATTCTGGAGGAAAAGATCAGGCAGTGTGCCAAGAGACCTGCCCCAATAGGCATCATTGGACCATTAAACCATACAATGACCTAACACATACAGCCAAACAGGCAAGAAATAGTTAAAAACAATGCCAACATTTTAGAGTGGCCCTCATTTTAGAGTCCAGACCTCAATCAGTCAAAAAAGTTAGCACAAGGACAAAGTGATGGCAAATAATCGTCCCTGCCTCAAAACCCACATTGCTGCTAAAAAGGTGCAGTCTACAATCATTGTGGAGACATGGAGAGGCTTGGTAGGTATTATAAGAACCATTTTGAGAGTTGTGAATGCAAATAAAGATGTTTCCATTGATTATTTAAAAATAGTATGAATAATTTTGAACATGCCATTTTTCAGAAGAGAAAAATCAATATTTGCCAGGGGTATGAATCATTTTGTTCTGTGACTGTAAAAATATTTTTTTGGGGGCTAATTAACTTGATTTGCACCTGTATCAACTTCCAGCTGCTCACTACTAGGACCTATCAAAGGGCCAGTTAAACTGATTGCACCTGTATCAACTGCTTTCTGCTTAACTAGGCCAACTCTCTCTGTGTCTCTCCATTCTACAAGGATTCTACATTCCATCCAACTTTCTATCCATTCATCCTCTTCAAACCATTCACTCATCCACCCATTAGACTATCCACCAACATCCATTAAACAATCTGCCTATCAACATCCATTCAACTTTCTGTCTATCAACATCCATTACACTATCTAAATTCAACTTTTAAACTATATACTCTATCTCCGGCTTTAAGCATACAATCTGGCTCTATTAAGACTACAAATTCTGTTCCTATTTCCTCTGCCCACAACTGTTTCAAAATAAATGTCCTCACTACAATAATTCACTATTAAATAATTTAACTATTTAAACTACTCAACTATTTAACTGTTTAGACATTTCAACTGTCAGTTGTTATCAACTATGACTCCTGCCAACTGTTTCCAAATAAAAGTTTGTTTTGCATTTTATGGTAATATACAGTAGGCTATATTTATATTTTCATGCACTGGTAATTTCCTCGAAATTACATTTTCTAGTTTTTTATTAATATCTCAAAAAGTATAAAGTTTACAAAAGTGAAAAATACATTCCCCACGTGTCCTTTTCAAGACCTGCGTTACAAAGTTTGAACGAAGTTTCTAAGTTAAACGGTTAAAGCTGAATTAGACGCAGACATTTGGTGGGAAGAAGAAGAAGCGACATCTTATTAAGCCAAGAGCCTGACTGTTTGTAACTGTTTGCGTCCTGTTTCTTGTGCTTCTTTACTGAGGGCAATCATATTAATCATTGATATCAATTGCAACACCCAGAGCAATAAAAATCAATTTTACAAAATAGGGGAATGCCGCGATCAGCGGACTTTGATCGGCGGACTTTGACCTTCACACGGGGTAGCCGGCGTCCACGAGACTCTATAAGACTCCGCGACATCTTATGAAGCCAAGAGCCTGACTGTTTGTAACTGTTTTGCGCCCTGTTTCTTGTGCTTCTTTACTGAGGGCAATCATATTAATCATTGATATCAATTGCAGCACCCAGAGCAATAAAATCAATTTTACAAAATAGGGGAATGCCGCGATCAGCGGACTTTGATCGGCGGACTTTGACCTTCACACGCAGTAGCCCGGTCCGCCAGACTCTATAAGACTCCGCAACATCTTATGAAGCCAAGAACCTGACTGTTTGTAACTGTTTGCGTCCTGTTTCTTGTGCTTTTTTACTGAGGGCAATCATATTAATCATTGATACCAATTGCAACACCCAGAGGAATAAAAATACATTTTACAAAATAGGGAATGCGGATCAGCGGACTTTGACCTACTGCGCCAGTAGCCGGCGTCCGCGAGACTCTATGAGACTCCCGCGACATCTTGTGAAGCCAAGAACCTGACTGTTTGTAACTGTTTGCGCCCTGTTTCTTGTGCTATTTAACTGAGGGCAATCATATTAATCATTGATATCAATTGCAACACCCAGAGCAATAAAAATCAATTTTACAAAAATAGGGAATGCCGCGATCGGCCCGGACTTTGACCTACACACGCAGTAGCCTGCGTCACAAGACTCTAATCATGTATATACTGAGCA